>NC_049904.1:1149472-1389367 GCF_001411555.2 Juglans regia
TTTATCCAGATGATTTAAATTTTTTAAATTGAAATGAATTTAAATTTTTAGATTAGAATATATGGAATAGATTGATATGAGTTTAATTTTTTTTTTATGAACAATTAAAAAAATAGTAAATTTCTTCAATGATTAATTTAAGATGAATTAACCTTAATGTTGGCCGCTTTGACTTATCTTAATTACCTCATCAAATCTCTAAGGCATCGGTAGTTTTCAGAAATCATATTAATTTATCTACCTTATTATAATTTAATTTTTAAATAAAATATAATAAATAATTTAATTTTTTAAAATTTTAAAATAAAAATAATATTCTAATAATATTCTATTTTAATTTTCATTTCAATTCCTCTCATCTCAACTTACTATTCAAAACAGATCTAATAATTATGGATACCCAATAAAATACGATGGAAAAAAATCAACACCCAATTTTGAAATTAATACCGCAAATACAAAGGCTCCCCACATGGAGATTACATAAAAGAAATGTGCACAAAAAACGAGTTTTGGTTTCTTTGACTTCGGATTTTATATATTAATGCATAATAGTTTTTTCATATGTTAAGAGTACACATTTGTGAGTGTGAAATAGTTAATTCCAAAATTGTAAAATAATTATGAAACTATGGATAGTTAATTAGTATATAGGAGTGTAGGACCGTAAATGAATCAATTTGTTCGATAGCCCACTCGATACTTAGTCAGTTAAACTCGAATCGAACTCAACTCATGAAAAAAAACTCACTTGTAAAAGTAGATTCATGTTCGATTAGTAAATGACATATATCCGGTTAAACTTGACTCAACACGACTAAGATTCATTAAGGCTCGCTCGTTTATAGGACTAAGCAAAAATCTGAAAATCCAACTCCGACTCAGACTCTGTAAATAGACTAAATTGACTAATAATAGTTTAGTATAAGTAAACATCATACTATTAACTATTACTACTATGTAACACTAATGTATAATAACAACTAATGTATAAACACTAATGTATAATAACATGTAATACTAATTATATAATAACTAATGTATAATAACGTTTAATACTAATGTATTATGTATAAACACAAATATATAAATTTCGAATAACATGTAATATTAATGTATAATAACTAAAGTATAACAACATGTACTAGTAATATATAATAATCAATGTGTAATAACATGTAATACTAATATATAAACATTAATATATAATAACATATAATACTAATTTATAATAAAATTAATTTGTACAATAATTTATATTTTCGATTTTGGTTATATTTTAATAAAATTGAAATTTGAAAAAATATTTTTTAAAAAACATTGAAATCTAGAAGCCATTAGTGAGAGTCCAAAATTGTTAAATTAAAATTTCAAATGGACTAAGAAAAAAAATCCAATAAAAAAGTCTAAATTTGACTCTACTCCAAGTCGGAGTAAGAGTCAAATCAGAAGCTATGCAAATCCGAGTCGGAGTCAGAGGTAGGGCATTCCAACTCCGACATTATCAATGCTCAGCCCTACTCGTTTATACCCAACTCAATTCATTAACTTGAGTCAATTAAAGTTTGTCCATACATCGGTAAATGTGTATGTATATATATATAAGTTAATAATATAAGCAAAGTGACTTTTATAATTAAATATATAGTATACAACCTAGTCACTTATATACCTACATATGAATATACTCCATAGTTATATATTATTTACTTAAGTACATAAGTTATTAAATTATAGTAACTATCTTATAATTTGTATGATAGTTAGTCGGTAGGATATAATAGTTTTAAATACTAGTATGTAAAAACCATATAAGATATGATGAAATATATTATTATATCGTGTATTGTATTAGTAATTTATGTAGACATGTAATATATGGTTATTGTGGATAAATATCAACTAGTTGCATATTAATTATTTATAAATTTTTATAATTTTCTAATTTGATAAAGGGTTTATTTGCTAGTTGTAAAAATTTCATTAAATTTAGAATTTTTTTCATTTTCTCTAATTTTTTAATTACTAAATCGTATCCAAAAAATAAACAACTTAAGTTGAGTCGACTCAGCTTTAGTTTGTTTTTGGGTTGAGCTCGCCAATCCAAAGACTGGTTCGACTTGATTACAGACCTATTAGTAGAGTTATGCTAAGGATACATAATTTTATGTACACTTGAACATACTCATAAACAGTGAAATCACCGTTTATATTTTAACTATATACGAAAATTCATGTTTTTATCATTTCCTTAATTAGCATCACAAGACACAAACTTTACATTTTTGTTTGGAAACTTTGGCACAATGGTATTCCCATTAATGACTGTTAACGTTGTGTTTTACACGCCTTTGGATTGGGTTCCAACAACTCGGCTCTTCGGATTTTCACTTGCACACTTAAGCAAACATGAAGAATAAGGGGCATTGGTGGTGGTCGGGAAGTCTCCAATGTCAAAGTCAGTATCATTTCCACTGTTCATTTGTTAGAATCATTTAATGCGGCCTGGCTTCTGGGGCGGCGTCATTAATGCAGCGTGGAGTCCGAGCAGTGATGACATTAATGCGGCGTGGTTTCCTGACTCACTTTATCCTGCGGGTGTTTCCCATTAAGCCTCTTCATGCCTGATGTCAGGAGATCAAGGATTCTCCATATTTCCCGTCTACCTGCCTGTGCAGGTCCCATAGGGAAAAGTGTCACCATGATGGTGTCAGGACGGCGAGTCCTATCTGCCCTTACCATCTGCTTTCTCTGTGCGTGGATTACTTCAGAGTGGGTTTTGCTCGTGGGTTGAGTATTCTATAGAGGCCTACTGACACCTTTGGAGGAGGGTCGTAGTTCTCGATTGAGTTTAGCCAGGCTCTCTGACTTACTTCCTCAATGACCCCTCGTGAGCTTGCTTTAAAGGCCAATAGGGGAAAAAAAACTCCCTTATAGTTACTCCTCCAATTCTTATCGGACTAGTCTAATGGGAATTCATTTTCATCTTGATCTTCACGCTATATACTTTCCTGTTGTTTCTGTTGTTAAGATCCTCTTCCCTAGAAATGGGCAGTTATTACTCTCCCCACTCTTCTACTTGTAAGGTTCCCAGCTCAAGATTATGCCCGTATGGCTTTTTCGTTATTTCAATGATGTCGGGCAATAGTTATCCTCCCAATTTCGTTGGCATGTTTTCTGACGGTTGGGTTTCGTACTTGATCGCGTCCTTCCATTCATCTCATCATTGATGGTGTCAAAAGCTTCATTCTCTCCACGTCGCATCGCACAATACGTGCTATGGGATGCATCTATGTCTTGCCAGCTCTGTTGGGCACGTGCATTCCCACGACTTTAGGATGTTAATTGTTGGTGTCGTTTATTTAAATTTCCCCTCTTGTCTTTGGGGCCTTCTTTTACGTTTTTATCCTTCATATCCTAGCAACTTAGATTCCTCAGACATGTTTCAAGGTGCCATTTAGTTTCCCACATCACATCGTCTCGCACATTTCATGGGATTTGAACCCCTTCGTATCCCCCGTTCTGTCACGTGAGTACAGAAGGGCAACCGTCACTTCCCCTTTATATAAACATGGCTTTACCCCTTTTTTTCCACCTTTTTCACATCCTCATCTCTTCCTTTTCTAGCCTTCTCATTCCCTTTGCTCAACTCTTCTTCCTTTCTATTGTCTTTCTCAACTTCAATCTTATGGCTCCCAAGAAGACCGTTCAACCTAAGATTCCAAGGGAGTTGGACCAACTTGAGGTTCGCACTGTGGAGCAATTCTACATTGGAAATAATTGGCATTCAAACGTCACCCCCCCCCCAAGTTCTTATCGTCACCAGCTTCCACCTTTCATGTCCTAGAAAATGTGGCTTTTGAGGTCCCTGGGCCTCGTAAGGGTGCTGTTGAAGATGAAGGTTATGCTTTGAAGGCCGCCCTCTTCCTCAGCATATAAAGTTATCCTTCCCCCGCCCTGTTCATGACCTACTAGATCGCCTTGCATTGGCCCTCTCTCAACTCTACCCAAATGCTTGGAGGATCTTAATGTGTTATTGCATCCTCTGGCAGCAAGCTTTGTCATAATCAAATCTGGAGCATGCTAACCTTATTGGTCACGAGTTTCTCTTGACTCATAACTTTATAAAGCATGAGGAGAATATTTACAGTTTTAGGGCGATGCACACCCTTGTTTCTTTGGAACCCTGCTATCGAAAAGTTAAGGATTGGACCCCCAAGTTTTTCTTTGTGTCCACCTATGGGTGGAAATTTCCAGTTGGGCAAGTGAATCGCTACGAGTTCCCCGTTTGGGCCATATGGGAGTGTCCCTAACGACAAAGAGGTATGACCAAAGGCCTCTCCTGAGGAGTTGCGTCATATTGCTCTAGTCAGAGAATGGGTATAGAAACACTCGGTCGATGCCCTCTCAGAGGCTCTACTTGGGGAGGAAAACATAAGGGTCTTATTGCCTCCTATTGGCAACACCGTTTTCAATGACCGCACCATTCCCATGTAGCCTAGAGCCACCCCAGCTCAGAAGCGTTCGACAAGCCCTCTTCCCTTAGGCAATGGGAAGAAAGTTCACATGGAGGTTGCTAGTGCCGACAGCAACCCAGTTTTCCCACCTCAATTTCCTTTAAGACAGTCCTCAGAGCTGCCGTCCTTCGCCATTTGTGCCTCCCCCACGGCCAACCCCATATATTCGTCAACCAAATCCACCAAGGAGCTAGGGAGGAAAAAGGCATGCATCCTGGAGGCACCGGCTGCCCCCCTTCCACGACCGTCCTAGATGTGCCAGCCACACCGAAGGGCCCTTGCAGGTTTTCCCATGGGGTAAATATGCTATCAACGCATTTCTATGGGGCACTTTTGGAACCAACTTCTCTTCAGTCAAAACTGGTGGAGCCTCCTCCTGAGGTGAATGTGAAGATGGTCCCCTTTTCTCTATCTACGGCACAGTCTGCCATCGAGGGTCCTACTGAGGATTGCACAGGGGGTTCTAGTCCAGGTGTTAGGGGGGATGTCTTCCCCCAGTCCCTTCGCATCCAACCGCCTCCAGGGGGCCCCGCTCCTACCACCCCTGCCATTGATATTCCAGTGGCCCCGACCGAGGAGCCTGTCAGGAGAACCTCTGGAGGGGAAGGGGTGGAGCCAAAGTTGGTTGTGGTTCTTAACCATGTTATGGAGAAGACGATTGATGTTCTCTCTCTCATGCTTGTCATAGGGTCACCAGCTGTGGAAATTAAGGTGGCCGTGGAGGCGAGGAGCGATGGAGATAGTCTGCGGAGCTCCAATGAGAGAGGAGGCCTCAAAGTCTTGGCGAAGAACTTCCTTTTGCAGCTGAGGAAAACCTTCTCTCCCATCCCTCCATCATCCCTGTCGAGAGGGTCATGGGTGTTGTTGGAGATGTGGGGGCAACTACTAGGCCATCCCTGGAAGAGAGCCTCGTGGAGGTCAGTCCTCTCTCCACATATCACAAGGGGGAGCTCAAGTAGAGTCTCTCGAACAGGTGATCGAATCCTTTATGGGCTTCTTCTCTGAGGTCTCTCGCATTGGTTTGTTCTTTTTTATTGTTTTATTACTTAGGATTCATACGCTGACTATTCCCGCTTTTGTTTTTGTTGCCAACAGGGTGCATTTCGACTGGCCACCTTTGTTGTGGACAGCCAGGAAGCTGTTGAAGAAGAGAACTAGGTCCTCCGCTCACTGGTGTGCCAAGCCCTGCAATGTGATCAGGAGAGAGAGCGAGGAGAAGGAGCGGCTGGAAGTGGAGCTACTGAAAGCCAAGCTTGCTTACAAAAATAGCAGAGGGCAGGTGCGCCAAGCCCTACAATGTACTCAATTCATTAGCTTGCTTACAAGCGAGCCATCTCCCCAAAGCCTTTTATGGACCTGGGTGTCAAAGACCTAAACCATACTCTCGTCGGCCCCCTTAAGGTTAGCAGGAAAGCCTTGCAGACCACTTCTCCTGGGAAACCATACAAAGTCATGTGGGCTCTTAAGATTTATAGGTGTTCGAGGGGATTTCTAGTCCCATTGTATATGTCCATGAGACGCACTCGAAAATTTTGTAGTAGGGACGTGGCCATCACCTCCTTATTGTAGGGTAGGCCTGTACTGGTGAGCAATTGGTTTACTGATGACAATGTGCCCATCTTCCTCGCCATCTCTTCGTACTTCCCTTTGAGGTTACGCAATTCATCCTGTATGTTTTTTCTTTCTTCCTTTGCGTCACCTCCTTCTCCTGCATTACTAGATCCCACGTGCTCGCTATTGCTGGGTTTCACTTCATTTTTTGGATCATTGGTGGTTACTTTGAGCGTCTTGTTCTCCTTTTGAAGGGTCTCCACCTCAGTAGTTAGTTTTCCCACCAATTGTTTCATTACACTAAGCCTTGCTTCCATGTTTGTCGACGTTGCTTCTTCTTGTCCTTGAATTGTCTGAGAACGGGTTGTCACAGGTATAAGAAGGACACACGAAGTCTTTAGAGATCTCACAGACGGCGCCACTATTAACATTTTGTCTCACATGTCTTTGGGCCGGGTTCCAACGACTCGGATTTTCGAGTTTTCACCTGCACACTTAAGCAAACACGAAGAATAAGGGGCATTGGTGGTGGCCAAGGAGTCTCCGATGCCAAAGTCAGTATCATTTCTACTGTTTATTTGTTAGAAGCCTTTAATGCAGTATGGCTTCTGGGGTGGCGTCATTAATGCGGCATGGAGTCTGGGCAGTGATGCCATTAATACAGCATGGCTTCTTGACTCACTTTATCCTGTGGGTGTTTTCCGTTAAGCCTCTTCATACCTGCTGTCAGGAGATCAAGAATTCTCCATATTTCCCGGCTACCTGTCTGTGCAGGTTCCAGAGAGCAGAGTGTCACCGAGATGGTGTCAAGGAGGCAAGTCTCATCTGCCCCATACCGTCCGCTTTCTCTGTGCATGAATTACTTCAGGGTGGGTTTTGCTAATGGACCAAGTACTCTGCAGAGACTCAGTGACTCCTTTGGAGGAAGGTCGTAGGTCTCGATTGGGCTTGGCTGGACTCTCTAACTTATTTCCCTAGTGACCCCTTGTGGGCTTGCTTTAAGGGCCGATAGGGGGAAAACCCCCTTACAATGACAATATTCGGAATTGTGGTATCTCTATTGCTTCTAAATGCAACTATTGTACTTAGTTTTTCGAAAGCTGTTTCTCATTTATTTTCTTACTACTCTCATAGTGAGACTATTTGGTGCTACTTTTATAATATTTTTTGCTACATTCCCACTTCTTTTACTAACTGGAAAAGTATAGTCACAGGTGATATATGGGAGATTTGGTTTGCTAGGAATAAAGTATTCGGAAGGAGATGAGTAAAATAATAAAAATAAATCAATAATGAACCATAGGTTCCTTGACTCAGTCAAGAAAGAAATTACCTAATGCGATTTGTTTTTATTCAACAAGTAGATCGATTGGTTATCAACCAAGAAAAAGAATGTCAATTACATGCTTTGGTTTAGAAAGAGTGTGGGTAATCTTTATCATGGCACTCAATGCAGTTGGTGTATGGGGGGGCACACACCAACAGAACGAGCCAGCCGGCTCCATAACTACATCCATCACCCAACAAAATTACCAAAGATAACACATTGACTTTGCTTAGCAGTAAGAGAAGGTACATTATAGTGTAAGATGGTGCTTAAATTTCAATGTCCACTATGCAGAATGATGCGTATAATATAATGCACTTGCTGCATTAGCTGCTCATACGCTCTCCACATGGTTGTTGTTGTTGTTGGCCTAGATGTTAACTTTGGGAAGAGAAGAACGATTTCGATTGTTGAAATAATTAAGTACCCCCACCAACCAATCAACCAAAGCTTTAAAGCTAAGTAAGTTTACATCATTATATCCATCGCTCTTATAGTCCTAGCTAGGCTTATATATATGCGTGTATATCATCAACCCCATCGTTTACTTCTTTTTAAGATTAGATTTTAAAATAGTTTATACAATTTTTTTTTTTTTAATAATAATACTACTAGGCCATCTGAAGTTTACCGCTCAAGCGCACTTGACGTAGCACCACCACGTAGTTTATTATAAAAAATAAAAGAACATAAATACAAAAGGAGTGGAGGAAACTTAGCTTCAATTTTTTCTCTTTTTATATTTTCGAATGCCCTTTTGGTTTAAATATATTTTCTTTGTTTTTTTTTTTAATCAACCACTTGACACTACATAGTGGTGCCACGTAAAAAAAAATTCATATCACCGATAAGTTTCAAATAGTCTAACAATACTATTCTTGCTCGTTTGGATAATGAGTTGATTTCAATTTATATCATCTCATTTCATCTCATATAATCATTACAATTTTTCTGAATGTTCAAATAAAATATAATAAATAATTTAACTTTTTTAAATTCTAAAATAAAAATTATATTAAAAAATTATATTCCAACGATATTTTATTTAAGAAAAATTCTCACCAAACTTTTTTTTTTTACTAAATATGCAGTGTATAGATGATGAGTAAAAAAATTTAATTAGTTTAATAAGAATAAAATTTTAAAAATAAAAATAAATATGGTGTGTGGAGTCATTAGTGTGTGTGAATGATTAGTAGCAAAAATATTTATTCAACTTTTAACTGTCGTATTAACTCAACTGAACTCAACTCAGTATCTAATCTTATTTATCTCTATATTTTGATTTTGAAATCTTCAGTTTTTTTATGCTTTAGTTTTAATAATTTACTTCTTTTGTTAGTACACTGTTAAAGATTCGTTTAGATTTAATGATAGGTAAGTATCAATAAAGCAAAAGAATCACGTGAAATCGCAAATTTAGAAAAAAAAAATTAAAAAAAAAACTGTAATAATGAATATTAGTACATGTCAATGTAACGTAGAATTTTATATTATAGTATACAGAATTTAAAATCTGTAATCCGTGACATGCATGTGAACAAATCATGTCTTGATTTTGAAATTTGGACACGATTTTCATTTTTTTTTTCAGTTTATAATAGTTCCAACAGTTGACTTGCCTAGCAGGGTGGTCTCAATAGGAACAAATCCCTCCAATTGAATAGAGACAAATATTAGTGCACGAACTATTATTTATTTATATTTCATAAAAGTATTTATCAGCCTATGTCACGGGATATAATTTTTAAGATATGTTTCAAACACACGTAAAAATATTAATTATATAATAATTAAAAACACGACTTTAAAAAATTAGACTGTCTGTTTTGTTTGGATATAAAAATAATTTTATTTTTTTATCTTTTTATTATAATTATTTTAAATTTTTATAAAAAATATAATAAATAATTTAATTTTTTTAAATCTCACAATAATAATAATATTAAAAATAATATTTTATTTAATTTTTATAAAAAATTATTTTATCTTATTTTAACTATCTAAACGAGATTTTAGAAACGTTCCATCATTAAAATCTCCTGTGATTGTTTGTCAATGATATTGACAAGCATCCTCGGAAAGCAGCCAACATATTCCTTGGAAAATCGAAGGAGCAGATAAACAAAAGGCATTTACCAGAAAGCAAGACAGGACACCTAAAAGGAAAGAACTTCTCCACTACTTCACTAACTACCACTCTACCAAACCATGTTTTTCCTCTCATTAAAATCTAAGGCTTCGTTTGGTTTCAAAAATCCTCTCAATTCATCTCAACTCATCATTACAATTTTTTCAAATCTCAACATAAAATATAATAAACAATTCAATTTTTTCAAATCCTAAAATAATAATAATATTAAAAAATAATATTCTAATAATATTTTATCATCTCAACTCAACTCAACTCAACTCACTTCAACATCCAAACACAACCTAAATATTTGCAAGAACCGATTAAAGGTAAGAAGAAGCTTTGGATGTTCCTACTCCTAGTAGCAAGAAAGAACACAAAAAATCAGGTATATCGTAATTGAAATAAGTCAGTTATAAATTTATAAATTGATATGATTTCATAAGATTTATTAAATTTATTTTTTATTAAATAATTTTATAATATGACGTATCACATCAAACTATATCAATTTATAAATTTATTTATATAAAATCTTTTATAATTAAAGCATTTTTCACCGAAAATCAAGTTCTTTTTCTTAAAATTGGTCATCTTCGTTCTTGTGTTTAAATTACAAGGTTATTTTGTAGAAAGAAAGATGTCGTCAGTAGATTTTATAATTGTTAATACAGTTATTAAAAAATCTCTTTCAGAATCTCTTACAAACTCTCTCGATACATCTAACCAGCTCGCATGGTGCTGTCAACAAAAAATAAAAAAATAAAAACTAGCTCGCATGTTTCACAGGTTCTATTGTCTCGACACTTTGGCTGCTGGATCTATTATTTTTTCAAAAAATATATATATCAATCTAATTCATACATTCAAATACATTTTAATAAATTTACAAAATTCATTTAAACATCTTAACTCACTACTATTTACAGATCAATTCAGATCATTTAAAGTCACCTCAACACTCAAATGCAATTATAGAATCTATTTGAAAACATAATTATTTTAAGATATTTTTAAATTATTTTATTATTATTTACAAATAATTTAATACTATTGCACTACCATTTATATATGAATAATGCTAGAGTTACTGTGGAGGCTCTCGCTAGGCTTTTTATGTTTCTTTTTTCTTTTTTTACATAAATTTTCTAACACTTTTATATATTTTTAAAAAATAAAAAATATTCATAATATAATTAAAAAATATTTCTTTCATCACAAAGTAAAAAATATATATATATATATTAGTCTTCTCACTGGAGCTTCTGCTAGGAATTTTTTTTTTTTTACTTTATGATTAAGAAATTATTTTTTAATAATATTGTGAATTTTTTTATTTTTTAAAATATTTAAAAAATTTTAAAAAATCTATATAAAACAAAACAAAAAGAGAAACACATAAAAGAGCCTAGCGAGAGCTTCCAACGGGAGCCAGCGGTGGCTCTGGTATTATCTTTTATATATATTTTTTCTATTTAGACAGTACACCTTACAAGACAAAATTTGTCAAAAAAAAGGTAAAATCCGAGTCAAACAAGAGAAGATAAAGATCTCGTTTAGATTTGAAGATGAGTTGAGATGAGTTATGAATAGTAATAAAATAGATTGTAAATAATAGTGAAATTTGTAAGTTAAAGTTGATAAATAATTTTGAATAATAATGAAATAAATTCAGATAAATTGTGAATTCAAACCGAGCCACAGTATTTCACATGAAAACGAAGAGTTGCAGGTATTTTCTTGTAGATGGAATAGTGGATCTGCTAGAAAGTGGTGATGTCTTAGCAGCAATAGATATAGGCCGGTTTAGATAGTAAGATAAAGATAATGTAATTTTAAATATACGTTGAATAAAATATTATTATAATATTATTATTTTAAATTTTTTAAAAAAATTAATTATTTATTATATTTTATATAAAAATTTTAAAAAATTATAATAATAAAACGAGAGAAACACTCTCCCACCTCCAAAACATACTCCCGTGACCGAAAATGGAGTCGAACATAAAAATGGGTATGATGATGAGCACTAGAAAAGGACATTTTCCGGATAAACAGTAGTTTCCATTTTAAAAGATCTGTTAAATTCATTCAGTAATATTAAATGCTCTCTCTCTCTCTACATTCTGAGCACCGTATATTCTTCATTCGTTAGTTTGTTCATTCACTCATTATTCCCAAAACCAAAAGAAAATCCGCTCCTGTTCTAAGCCGCTCTCGAGCTGGGAAATGCGAATAACTTAAGAATTAGGGTTTTGAATTTGCGGACTTGGGATAAGAAGAAGACGAGGAATGCCGTTGTTGAAGTATCAGATAAGGGACAAGTACAGCTTGGCGGATCCGGAGCTCTACAAAGCTGCCAATAGAGATGATCCCGAGGCTCTCTTGGAAGGCGTGGCCATGGCTGGACTCGTCGGTGTCTTGCGCCAGCTTGGCGACCTTGCAGAGTTAGTCCCCTATCTCGTTTTTAGTTATTTCGCTTCTTCTTTTTCTGTTGTGTGTAGTTTTCCATTCGGGTGATTTGGGCTGTGAATTGCGGTGGTGATAAGAAATGCTGAGCCACTGGGGTTTGAACTTGGGGTTTCTGAACGTTTTCCTGTGTTGATGATTCGACTACGGGTCGAATTGCGGCGGGTTTTATATGGAACCTGTCTTTTTATTCGATTATATGACCGGATTGACCCCATGGAAATGGAGTGGGCTTTGAAGATTGCTTTTTGTGCTGAATTTGGGAAGCTTGTTTGGAATTTGACTCTGAGACTTGGTGACCTTTGATTTTTAATTTAATTTATGTTGATATTGGCATCGCTTTGTGATTTTTTTTTTCTTTATTTTTATAGTTTGTTATTCTTTATTAGGATTGAGTTCAAAATTTTGGAGTTAACCAGAATGGCAAATGACCCGGCTGAGGCTGAGATCGATATTCTTAAGATAGATTTTGAATTATTAATCAGGCATTTGAGTTAGATGACGAATTGGGAAACTTAATTTCAATCGAGACCGAAACCTATGGACCATGAAGATGGACGGATTACTTTTGAATGCTTCTAGATTTTTCTGTTAAAAATATTATTTCTTATTTTATAAAAGAAATTGAGCTTATAGTCTGTCGTTTATGGTCTAGTGGTGGTTTTGGGACTTCGGGCATAATTTTTAGGATAATGTGTGGAAGAATTGATGTCTTGCTTGATCTTCATTTTTTTTTTTTTTTTCCGACTTTTGTTGAAATTTTGTCATTGGCATGAGCTGACTCTGGGTTATTTAGCTTGTTGAGTGAAGAAGTTCTAATATTGGGCTTGAGGTGAGCGCACAATTAGAGCCCTGCATATGCTCCAAGCTTGGCATACAAGGTCATTAATGCTGCTAGGGTGACTAAAAGATTACTATCATTTGTCCTGTGTACTCACCGCTTGATCTCACTTGACTGTATTTTGATTTGCTTCCACATATCATTTGAAGTTCTCACATAATAGCTGCATATAATAATATACTTTTCTGTCATTGTTAAAAGGTTTGCTGCTGAGATTTTCCATGACTTGCATGAAGAAGTAATGACAACTGCTGCAAGAGGCCATGATCTTATGGTTCGTGTTCAACAGCTTGAGGCAGAAGTTCCTCCAATTGAGAAGGCATTTCTGTCCCAAACAAGTGATTCATTCTTCTTTTCAAATGCAGGTTAGATTACTTGCCAAGTACGTTTGTTGCCCTGTTAAACTTGAATGAAATTTGAGTGTACTTTGATAGGATAGTAAGCATATGAAATTTAGTTAAACCTTATTTCTTGCTCTTACTGTGATGTTGTAACTGTTACCGTATTGCAGCAAACTAATGGTAAAAACTTTTTTTGCATTTTAAAATTTTCTTTTGAAGCCAATTATTAAGTTCTGGAATTTCTTTTGCTGTGATTTCCCCACTATACAAATAAAAAAATAGCATGGCATGTATAAATGAATTAAATTTTTTAAAAAATGTAATCTAGTTCTAAGAGTTTTTTTTTTTTTTTAAAAAAAGAACATTCTTTTTTCTAAATGTATCGTTATCGAAAGAAAAAATAATGGGCCATCAAAAGCATTCCATTTCTATTTTTTTCTAAATGTATCGATAGAAAAAAAATTGGGCATAAAAAACATTCTATTTCTGGAAAAATAAAAATAAAAGAACTCTCAAAAAAGAAACCAAATTTTATCATTTGGATTGAAAAAATAGAAATATGTTAATTGAGTGAAAGTAAAGAAGAAAAAAAAAGTCAATAATCCATAATCAACTTAACGAATCGAATATATTTGGTACTTAAAACATGCTTCTTATAGGAATAATGTACCAGTTATATTCACCTCTGTTTCTTAAATATAAAAAATGGTAGTTTTAATGTTCTGTACTATGCTTTACGGGATTTTGAATAAGCAGCACTGTAATGGTTTTTGAAATGCATTGCTTCAGTCCTAGAATATCGGTGTCTGCTTCTGGTACCTTGGGTTGCTGAACTGCAGTTATTTCTGTTCTGCCTACTGAATTCTCTTCTACATGGCCAATTTTCATCCTGAGATACCCTCACTAGTTAGCAAAGAGAAGACTTTTATAATTATCTTTTTGCCGGAGAATATTAATTTGGTATCATATGTATGGGGTTAAGCATGCAGGAGATTGTCCCCGTGATGAATCAGGGGATCTTAGTAAGTTTGATTGAGTGATGGCATTGACTCTGACAAGTGAAGATGCAAGTAGATTTTAGTTTGATCCTTATGCATGCATGCAGAGGCATCATGATTTCACATTATTAACATGTGAAATTATTTAGTGATAGAAAAGGGATATTATCCCGGTACACAAAATATATGGATCCGCTCAACAAACAAAAGGGAAAAGGGGTAAAAAGTTCTGGAAATTAGAATTAGAAAATGGAACATGATAATGAGCCTTTGTCCAATTATACAAGGTGTTAAGAACAAAAAAAGAGTTTAATTCATTCACACTCCACAAAGCTCCACTGGTTTCTTTTCTTCCATAGACACCATAATATGCCCAAAGGGACCTCTTCTTACACAAAGGAATGCAATAATGTGGCTAAGTTGCCTTTCCAACATGTCAAGAGTCCCACCACCCGAGAAGGCATCACCTAATTGATCCCCAAGAGATCGAAGATCGTGCTCCATGGGATGCTTATGTAAAAGAAGATGATCCATTGTTTCCTCACATGTCATGCACATGCTATCAAAGTGTATGAATTGGCCAAATTATCTAGCCTTGAGATTTCTATTTTATTATATAAACTATACTAAGAATTCTATACATGGAAAGAAATAAGTATATGCTAATTCTATCCCTATACAATCTGTCAAATATTATGCTAATTGTACAGAAGAGTAAATCAAGGAAATAAATATGGACAGCTGAGGAAAGAAATATAGACAGCAAACCTGTCCATTGACAGCCCCCCTCAAATTGATGCGGGTTGACCGACAAGCATCAATTTGCTACTTAGGAAGCAATGTCAATGGCAAGTGAGAGCCTTGGTGAAGATATCAGCAATTTGTAGCTCAGTGGAAATATGTGGAAGAGTGATAACACGAGCTTCAAAGTCTTCACGGATAGAGTGACAGTCGACTTCAATATGCTTGTGCGCTCATGATAGACAGGATTGGCCGTGATTTGAATAGTACTTGTATTATCAGCGTGTAAAGGTGTAGGATCAACCTCAGAGAAGTCTAACTCAGCAAGCAAACCTCGAAGCCAAATAATTCAGAACAAGCAAGAGACATTACCCGATACTCAAATTTTGTAGATGACTTAGAAACTCTATCTTGCTTCTTACTCTTCCAGGAGATCAACGCATCGCCTAAGGACAACCAGCCCAACTAGTGATGGAGCAACATGTATTAGCACAACCAGCCCAATCAACATCGCTATATAGTAAGGCGAGGAGAATTGCCTGCAGGAAAGAATAAGCCACAGGCAGAAGTGCCCTAAACATAGCTTATGATCCTACGAACAGCAGCCAAATGAAGATGACGAGGAGTCTGAAGAAACTGGTTGACTTGTTGTACAACAAAAGAAATGTCCGATCTAGTAATGGTGAGATAGACAAGGCTACCCTCCAACTTCCGGTGTAAACTGAAATCAGCAAGTAAGTCACCCTTCTCTTTGTGAAACTTGACATTTAATTCCATGGGAGTATCAACAGAGGTAGCCTCCTGTAGGTCACTTGTAACCACCAAGTCACTAGCATACTTATGTCGATTGAGTGAAATACTAGAGGGACTATGATGCACCTCAAGACCAAGAAAATATGTTAAGAGACCCAAGATCTTTCATATGAAAGGACTTTGAGAGATGAGTCTTGAGCTGGACAAGTAAAGCAAAATCGGAACTAGTGATCACAATATCATCAACATAAACCAAAAGAACAACAATACCCATGTCTGATTTTCGAAGAAATAATGCAATATCATACTTGCTTTGCTTACATGAAAATTGTAATAAAGTGATTCTAAATTTATCAAACCAGGCCCTCGGAGCCTGTTCAAGACCATAACGAGAACGATGAAATTTACAAATATGTGAAGTCGGAGAGGGAAACAATCCTGGGGGTGGCTTCATATAAATACATTCTTTAAGATCCCCGTGAAGAAAAACATTCTTGACATCCATATGATGTAGTGGCCAATCATTGGAAGCAGTAAGAGCTAGAATAGTACGAACAGTAGTCATCTTAGCCATAAGAACAAAGGTCTTTTCATAATTGACACTATTTCCTGATTATTCCCAAGTGCAACAAGCCGAGCTTTGGAAAGATCTAAACTTCCATCAGATCGAACTTTGACTCAGTGAACCCATTTGCAACCTAGAGGAACAATGGTGGGAGGACAAGGCTCAATGTCCCAAGTGTGATTGGCCTTTAGAGCGGCAATTTCTTCCTGCATAGCTTGTCGCCAACAGTCATGTTTGGCAGCTTGTGAGTAGGATGTAGGAATATCAAAACTGGACAATACAACAGTAAAAGCTGAAATAGAATTGCCAAAACTGGAAAAAGGAAACCCATACCTATCCGGGGGTACCGACACTCGAGGAGAGCAACGTACCAAAGGCACTGGAGGTATTGTAACTAACTAAATCTGGAGCGTGGTAGAATCCGATATCGGGGGAGCCACCAGAAGAGGCTGTGGGCGAGGATTTCTAGTATACAGCATACCTAGTTTAAAGCGAGAGCTGACAGAAGGATAATCCGAGAACTGCTGCTCAAAGGAAGGGAAGACCATAGTAGAAGAGGAGGACAAAGAAGACACAACAAAAAAATGTTGATTTTCAAAGAAAATAACATTCCGAAAAATGTGTACGATGTAACGTAGGATCATAGCAAACAAAGCCCTTTTGACACATTATATCCCAAAAACGCACATCGAACAACTTGAGCAGATAATTTATGTCGCTCATGAGGAGGTAAGTGAACAAAGCATATACAACCAAATGTACGGAGATTATCGTAACCAGGCTGCTTAGCAAACAAGTGAAAATAGGGAGACTTCATGTGTAGAACTTGGGAAGGTAAACGATTAATTAAGTGAGTAGCAATTTTCATAGCCTCGACCCAGAACATGGATGGAATAGAGGATTCTAACAAGAGAATACGTACCACATCCAGAAGATAGAGATTTTTGCATTCGGCTACTCCATTTTGTTGTGGAGTAGCTGGACATGAACGTTGATGAATAATACCTTTAAAAGCCAAGAAGTCCTGAAACTCATTAGACAAATATCACCATCGGAATCGGTGCATAATGTTTTGATAGAAGTAGAAAATTGATTTTCAACATGTGCTAAAAACACAGTGAAAGTATGAAAATCCTCAGATTTAGAGCGACGGAAATACATCCAAGTAAATCTGCTATGATCATCAATGAAAGTTACATAATATTTAAATTTTTCATGTGAACTAATCGGGGAAGGTCCACAAACATCACTATGGATAAAATCAAAACAGTGAGAAGCTTGACTAGCATGCAAAGGAAATGGGAGAGTTTTCCTTTTACAAAACTTGCAAGAAGCACACTCAAGAGAGGAAGAACAATGTTCTTTATTACCAAGTAAACCAGAATTCAATACATGAGATAAGATCTGAGTATGGGGATGGCCTAAACGATGATGCCACACAATACTAAGATCTGGAACATTATTACAAGCAAAGGAAAAACTAGGAGGAATTGAAGAAAATGCTGGAACAGGCAAAAATAGTGGAAACAAGCACCCCACTTTAGGTCCCTTCGCAATCAGCTTCCCCGTTACCTGGTCCTGCACAACACAACCATCACCAGAAAAATGAACAGCACAATTGTTATCAACTAACTGACCAACAGATTTAAGATTCGTAGAAAGCTGATGAGCAAGAAACACATCAGTAAACTAAGAAGAGACATCGCCGACAGCAACGATCGGCAAGGAACTGCCATTGGCAATTTGAATAGCAGATTTTCCAGCGTAGTGCCAAACATGACACAGAGCTGTGGGATTATTTGTCATGTGATTAGAGGCCCCTGAGTCCTCATACCAAAGTGTAGTAGAATTATTACCTTGGAACCCCATTGCGGATAATGCCGAAATTAACATATGTTGCACCATTTCGGGTGTGCAGTAATTCACTGCATGAGGTGCAGGAATAGAGGAATCACCTGGAGAAGAGCCATTGGCCACAGAAGGTGCTACTGGAGGTGCAATAACAGAAGTCTGAAATGCTTGAGCCTCACGATTCTGGGGGCGGATACGACATTCTTTGATAATGTGACCCCCCTTCTTGTAATAAGAGCAGTACTTCTTGGGACAATTGGCAGCAATATGCCCAAATTCTTTGTAGCAAAAACACTACAAATTTTTAGAATGCATAGGCGGTCCTCGTCTTTGGGCAGCATAAGCCACAATTCCTGAACTACCATGAGATTGCTCCAAAATAGCTTGAGTACTAAGACGTTGTTCTTCATGAAGTAACTCACCAAAACAAACATTAAGAGAATGAACATGAGATCTATTCAGTAGAGATGAGCAAACAGATTCATATTTCAGGCGTAGTTTCATAAGAAACTAATCACGCTGACTAGTCTCGTGGAGATGCTGAATGGTCGAAAGAACGGCAACAGGAACATCCGCTGTAACAAGATTCAGTATATTCATTCCAAAGATTCAGAAAGGCCGAGTAATAGTCTTGGATGGAAAGACTGCCATGTTGAAAAATGGCAATCGCATGCTCTAATTGAAAGCGACGAGCATCATTATCTTGATGATAAACCTTCTTCAAATAAGTCCACATGGATTGAGCAGAGCGATGAGGACGCAAATTGGTGACAATATGTGTTTCCATCGAACCAAGAAGCCAAAACATGATCCGAGCATCAAGCACAGCCCAAGAAGGAGAAGACCCGACATTCTTGGATTTGTCAGTGTTGGATGTTTTTGCAACATACGTGATCATATTAGATTGGTGATGTTTGTGTAGGAAAAATGGTGAAAATGTGGATCATTTACTGTTGCATTGTGAGTTGGCTGGAACGTTATGGAATGAGGTGTTTAATATAATCGAGTTAGCTTGGGTTATGCCTGCCACAGTGACAGAGCTCATGGCCAGCTGGATAAATCTACGAGGTCTCTCACAAATCTCAGTAGTGTGGAAAATGGTCCCAATTTGTATCATGTGGTGCCTATGGAAGGAGCGAAATGACCGGACATTTGAATACAAGGAGCACTCACTAGAAGAACTTAGATTATTTTTTGTTAGCACTCTTTTTCTTTGGGCCACAATTGTAGATTGTCGTGGCCTCAATTTTCATGATTTTCTTGTTTCTATTACTTCTCTCTAAATAGGTGTGACCTTTTGTATACCATCTTGTGTACTTGGACTATGCCTATTCATAGCAATATAATCGTTGACTTATTAAAAAATAATAATAATAAAAAAAAAAAAAAGCCTCTCCTGGATGGGATCCAAACCATTTTATTATCATTACCATCTTGTCCAACCCTACAAGAGTATAACCTAACAAACTTGACAAAGAAAGATGAAAAGAGATCCTCCTCACAGTCATTTGCTTCCCTGGTGAAGGTGACAACTAGAATCATGCCGAGGAAGTTGGCGATCCATCACATAAGCTTCCTTGATTTTTTTGATAAGTAAAAGGAAATTCTATTAAACCAAGTAATTAGGCATAAGCCAAGTACACAAGAACTATACAAGAGAAAACACCTAATTACAAGCTAGGAACTAGAAAGAGCAACAACGAAATCATGAAAATCAACCCTATCAAGAACAATAGCTGAAGTCCAAAGAAATAAAGTCTGAAAGAAAGAGCCTCTAATCTCTTCCATTGAACATTCTCTATCTTGAAAGCAACAGCCGTTTCTTTCAAGCCAAATGCACCACATTAGGTATAGTGAAATCATCTTCCAAACGGCAGCAGTAATGTTGTTACCCTGGTACCTCTCCAACAAGCCAACAGGTCCACCATTCTTGTAGGCATCACCAAAGCAACACCAGTCCTATAAAAAATCTCATCCCTTAAGGCCTTTGCCATCTCACAAAGGAGTAAGAGATGATCCACCAATTCTCCATTCCTTTTGCACATAAGCTTCCTTCATTGTAGAAATTTGTATAAAACTTGGAATCTCGAGAATTCTCATGTTTTAAAGTCTTGGCTCCTAGAATGAATGCCAAAGTTAAGTGCTAAGTAAATACACAATTCTATTACAGGTGTTGATTGGCATCCTAATTTGCGTACGGAACAGAATCTGATAACTCAGGGTGACTTACCTCGCTTTGTGATGGACTCTTATGAAGAATGCAGGGGCCCTCCACAGTTATTTCTGCTAGACAAGTATGGTTGTCTTATTTACTTGGGCTTTCCTTCCCCCATTTTTTTGATCATTGGCTTAATTGGTTGTAACAGGAAGTTAAATGTGTTTTTTTAGTATATAAGTTTGAAATTTAGGATGTTTGGATGGCTTATAACAGGTTTGATGTTGCGGGCGCTGGGGCTTGCTTAATGCGTTATACTGATCCATCATTCTTTAAAGTGGAATCAGCATCCTCTGGAGCAGCAACAGCAGAAGTTCCAAGGGAAAAAAGAATCCGCAAAATGAAGGTATTGCATTGAAAAGCTGATCATCATATTATGAACTTCTCTTGTGGCAACTGTTTTAACTATAGAAATTTGTCAATTATTTCTTTTCTTCTTTACCTTTGTTTTTTTAGTTTTGAAGGCCAACCTGTTTGCTGCCAATCTATCCATATGTGTTCACTTTGGCCTGGGGGAACCTACTTGGGACCTATATCAAGGAAGTTGTCATAGAGTTTTCTGCTATTTTTCCCTTTTTAAGGCATAAATAGAGATATGGAATCCATAACCTCATCTTTCTCTCAGTTATTATGAAATTCACTGCTTTGACAGTAAGCCTTCGTAGCCTTCAATGTGATGAATTACATTTCCTCTGAGATCAAAAGTTTCAAAACATGACCCCTTAGTATGTTTCACAATATTTAGCTGGCTCGTATTGGTTTTAAGGCATATATGAATATTGGTTTTGGGTAATGGGCTTTATTAGATCTCAAAAATGCTGTAAGATGCAACCAGGTGTAGGTGATATGGATGACGGATCATGTGATTATTCTTCAGTGAATCACACTCTTGAAAAAAATGTGAAGGTGCTGGAACCAGCTGATGGAGAAGCTTAATATCCGGTTATTGGTAGGCATATATGTTTCGAAACCGGTGAATATTAGGCTTACATATATTTCTCCATGCTCATTGTATCAAGAGCATATCAGTTATTTTTGGGCGTTTTTCTTTTTGATGATGAAGACACCATGGCTAGCAATTCTGCAGATCAGCATATTGGCTTCTTATCTTGTTTACAGCAACTCATCGCCATACAGTATTAACTTGTGTAGTTACAAAGTTTGAGATGTAATTTCATCTTCTGCAGAAAAAAGGATCGCGCTGGAGGAATGGAGAAACACCTGAAGTACTACCCCCATCACATGCCAAGTGAGGACTCTAATCCCATATTTGGTTTATTTTGGCAATCTGGCTGTCTTGTGGTTGTTTGAGTCATATTTTTTTTGTGTAGATGATTTATTGGCAACCATAATTTACTTTCAAATAGTGCAGATTGCATCAGTTGTTTCTGAAGGAATGCGTTGAGAATGGTTATAGTAACCCTGCACGACTTGTGAAACTGAAGAGAAGGCAATTGAATGGATCTATATTTGACTCAAGCGCTGGGAAAAGTTACCTAGATAAAGTTCTGGAGTCTCCCCCAAAGCAGGTTCGTGAAATTTCTGTCACTTCACCCATGAAATTGAAAGGGGATATTTATAGTGAATCAGGGCTTGAAGTTCTTGAAATCACTGCTGTGAATCCTGCAAAGAAGTCATCACAAGGAAAAGAAAGTTCATGTTCCTCCCCTAACGCACGGGAGGTAGTTTTAAAACCATGTATAGAGAAGTTTAATCAGGACGTCCTTGGTGGAAAAACTGTGAAGGTGCCGGAACTAGCCGATGATGATACAGATAATATTTCTTCTTCCACCCTCCATAAGGTAGCGGCTGAAGAGGAACTAGCCGTTGATGGAGAAGTCAAAACAGAAGGCTGTGTAGACGGGTACCATTCTGAAGATTTGACCAGTGATATGGACAATTATATGGATGCACTCACCACGATAGAGTCTGAAATAGAAACAGAAAATGAATATACACCTAAAATGGGTATAGACCGAAGTCAGAAATGGAAACAGAAAATGAGTATACATCTAAGAAATTCTTGCAGTGGTGAAGTAAATCTGGGGTTCCAAGCTCGATCTTCTGATTCTCAATCATTTGGAAACTCCTCTGCATCGGATAATGGGAATGGCTTATTAAAGTGTAACAGATCCAGTTTCTCCGACTCTGATACATTAAGCAGTTTGATTGAGAATGCAGCATTTGGTGGTGATGGATCAGCTAAAGTATCCCCATCGACTGAAACTTGTGCAGCTGAGGCTGTGGATATGCCATCCTGCCAGGTAATGGATGAGTCTCAGGGAGCCAAATCGGATGAGCTTGCAGTGTTGTATGATACAGGCATTGAGGAAGACAAGGTCCCCAATCTTGGAGAAGCATCATGTAGTTCATGTCTTACAGATTCCAAACCTGCCCTACTACCTTCAGGTCATGGAGTACACTCATCACTAGTTACATTGGTAGGTCCTGAAGTAGAGGGAGCAACCTCTGACGAAATTAAGCTTGGTTCCAAATTATCAGAAATAGATGAAAATGGGACAAATCTAGCTGAAGATAGAGTTGTCAGTTATGATGTTCCGTCCCAGATTCTGAATGATATTCACCTTATAGGTTCTGCCGAAAGCCATTCGCCTAGTGAAGATCCCAATGTTTCTGATGCTTTGCTGCATCTGTCAGATGTTTCAGAGGTGACTCCTGAAAATAAAGGAAGTGAAAATTCTCGTAATGAAGTGCTTCAAACAAAATCTGCAGGTGAAGATTATTCTGAAAATTTGGTCAATGCAAAGATTGGTTTAACAGATTTAAGTATTTCACCTACAGAAAAGCAGCAACTTTGCTCGGTCTTGCCAGAAGTAAAAGCGAGTTCAAATGTTATACATGCTACTTGTTCAGACATTGTAGGGACAGATGAAATATTTTCCAAAGCCAATAATGCTCTTATGGCAAATGGAATCAACTTGGAATACTTGACTCCTGTGGTGGAAACTCAAAAGACATGCAACATAGAGGAGCAGAAATTCTCAGTTCTAACCTGTATTGCTCCAGAACTTGAACTTGCTTCTGCAGAATTGGGTGTCCAGTGCTCTGACGAGAAATCCGATTGTGATGAGATTCCAAGGGCAACAGATAAAATAGGTACATCTACCTGCAATGTGGATGCAGTGGGAGGTGATGCTGCTCCTCTTGAACCTCCGTACAGTTGTCAAAATCACACAAGCCATGAGGATTATATAAACATGGAGGCTGTAGTAATTGAACCAATTATACCAGATGTGGCTTTATCCGCTGCTGTTACTAGTGCAAATGATGTTTCCAGTGATTTTATTGATCCATCTTTAGATCGAGCTTGCTTTTCATCCAAGAATCATATAAATTTGCAAGATGTTTCTTCTGAATTTGCCGAACCCCATCCAAAAGAGATGGAGTTTAATGATGCAGTTTCTCTAGAATATCTTAAAGAAACCAAGGCACAAAATATAGTGAATCGACTGGAAGTTGCTCGTGCAGATACCCCATGCAAATCAGTCTCTTCTAATCATTCCGATTTTAAAACTGTTGCTGGTGATGATGATGAATCATCTACAGCCAATAATACCCAATATGGTTTATCTGCCAATGATGCCAGCACAGCCCCAAGATGTGTACCAAGCAATCAACATTTGGAATCAAAAACTCCCAACCAGAGTCATCTTTCAGAGAATAGTGAAGCTGAGGTGTGTTCACCTATTGGCTGCCCCCCAGAGCCAGGGGCTCCTTTAAAGAGTTTGATGCAATTTGAAGCTTATGTGGAAAGTTTGCAAGAAGATGAAGCAATTTATAACTTTTCAAGACTTGAATCTGAACAGATACGATCTCTGAACCACACAGATCAGGAAAGATGTGAACAGATACAATCTTCGAATCACTTACAGGAAAGATGCTTTGATTCTCCTGAATCTGACCTACTGTCAGCTGGCTGGAAACTTGATGGTTCTAAGCAAGCAATGGGTCCACTGGAGTCTGCCCTTCCTATCTCTGGCATGCTCCCTCAGGCAGCTCAAGTTAATCTGGAGGAGCTACCACCTCTGCCACCTCTACCTCCTATGCAATGGAGGATGGGAAAGGCTCCAAATGCTTCCCTAGCTTCCCCAAGAGATTTGGTGGAATCTAGTCAGCATGCATTCCCGCCATTGCATCTTTTTGGTGATGAGAAAGCTCAGTTTAGTTTTCCAGCATCCCAGACAGGGATTTTGCGGCTTCAGAACCCATTTTTGCCCATCATGGCCATAGAAGATGAGAAATCCCAACAAGTTTCAGAACGATTGATGACTAATTTGTCACAACTGATCCCATTCTCTTTGCAATTGCAAACCATGGTTAGTGATTCAAATAGTCAATCCAGTTGCCACTCTTTTGAGGGAACTAAAACCATCAATCCATTCTTAGTATCACCTTTGATACCAACTGAAAGACCAGAATCTGGTTTCCCTGCCTTGGACGGAGAAAAGGCCCACTCTAGTTCAGTCCCAACCATGTTTAGTGATTCAAATAGTCAATCCAGTTGCCACTCTTTTGAGGAAACTAAAACCGTGAATCCATTCTTAGTATCACCTTTGATACCAACTGAAAGACCAGAGTTTGGTTTCCCTGCCTTGGACGGAGAAAAGGCCCACTCTAGTTCAGTTCCAACCATGGTTAGTGATTCAAATAGTCAATCCAGTTGCCACTCTTTTGAGGGAACTAAAACCGTGAATCCATTCTTAGTATCACCTTTGATACCAACCGAAAGACCAGAATTTGGTTTCCCTGCCTTGGACGGAGAAAATGCCCACTCTAGTTCAGTCCCAACCATGGTTAGTGATTCAAATAGTCAATCCAGTTGCCACTCTTTTGAGGGAACTAAAACCGTGAATCCATTCTTAGTATCACCTTTGATACCAACTGAAAGACCAGAATTTGGTTTCCCAGCCTTGGACGGAGAAAATGCCCACTCTAGTTCAGTCCCATTCACACCAATACCAACCATCGACTACACAACTTCTAGACATGATCTTGAAGTTTCCCAAGAGAAACTAATCAAGCCTTTCTATCAACCAGAACCAGAAACAGGATCAGTGGATCAAAAACTTCAACCCACACCACACTATAATTCTGAAGGGGAGTCACGAAATTCTTGCAACACATCCATGCCATCACCAACTGTGGAAGGAGAACAGCCTCAGCGTGATTTATTGAGTCTAGATGGAGAAACCCCTCAAATACCAGACGTTGAAGTAGGAAAGCCAAATGGAAATCCTGCAACTAAGCTTTCTCGTCCCCCAAAACCTCTCATTGATGCTGTTGCTGCTCATGACAAAAGCAGGGTAATGATCGTTTTCTGGTATCCTTTCTTCACAATTTTCTCCTCCATTGCTAGGAAAGTAATTGCTTGATGAAATATTGAACCTTTTGCAGTTGAGAAAGGTAGTTGAACGGGTTCGGCCTGAGATTGGGCAAAAGGTAGATGAAAGAGATTCGTTGCTAGAACAGATACGAAGGAAGGTTAGATTCAACAGATGTTTTATTTTTCTGTTATGTTACATCGCACTCCTCCCTCTTCATTTTCTGTTCTTTTACAATTCCATGAACCAATGGCTGAGCTTGTTTGTTTTTTCAGTCCTTCAACTTGAAGCCAGCAGCGGTGACGAGACCCAGCATTCATGGCCCTCAAACCAACCTGAAGGTTGCTGCTATCTTGGAGAAAGCAAAAACAATTCGCCAGGTCTCTCTCTCTCTCTCTCTCTCTCTCTGTGTTTGAACTTTGAATGTTTATCCGCCACATTAAAATGATGGCTCTTGAAATAGGCATTCGCTGGAAGTGATGAAGATGATGATTCAGACAGTTGGGGTGATGCTTGAAAAACTAAGTCGACGGTACTACAGCATTTCACTACTTTAATTACCAGCTTGAAATGGTTTTGAGAGATTTTCTTTTTCTCTCTGCTATAGTTAATAGAAAATATATGTGATCTGGTGTGTTCTTTCTTTCTGCTCCACGCTCGTGTATAGTAGTCCCCTCACTAGCACTCCCCCTTCCCCTTCTTCCCCAATTTCTCTTGGGTCAATTGTTTTGTAAAGAATAACAGCTGAGGTTCAGTGTGCAAGTGCTGTACCAATCAAATTAGAAGTAGCCACTGTTGCAAAATAAAAATAAAAATAAAAAAGAAATGGCTATTTTAGGCAACCCCAATGTGAATGTTCTACATGCTCTCCTACTGTTATATTGCCCAACTTGGAGCATTGGATTGGTTATATTTCTTCATATCTACTGCCATTTCAATCTTTGTAATGGTTTATTCATAGAACTCTAATGGGTGGAACCAATTTGACCGTTTTACAAAAAAGTACAATCTCTATTTAATCTTATATTTTCTTGTCTTGTAGTTTTCGAATGATCAGCTCAAAAAACATTCATCCGAGTCACAAACTTTTAAGGATTTTCCATTGAGTTTCTCCCTCATTTAAAACGATCGATCTTTTAATGCCAACACTAACAACAAAGAAGCACTATTTTAAAAATTACAATCAAAAGGGACCATATCTTTTTAATAAGAAGGTATTTACTAGAATAATGCTACTCATAATCTTTGTAATTACAATTTTCTCATTATCTCCTTATATGACATCAAATGATTGAAAATCTATTTGTTATTTTTCAATTTATATATACCAGATATTTGATATCGGTCTTTGCCAAGTTCAAACCCGACATTGAGATGGGCCTCTTTTCTCTAGCTTAATGTTCGGCCGTTGGCATTCTACTAGTGCTTCAATTAATCAAGAAGATACATCATTGTACACAGTGACCCATGGAGAAACGAACGATCAAAACCTCTTGCCCTTAAAGCAAGATGTGTCAATCGTCAGATATTAGTACCTGCTCAAACAGCTCTTTTGGTAAAAGGAAAAAAAATAAAAACTAGAAAATGATACAAAATGAAGATGTTTTGTTGTCAGAAATGAATCATTTACGAACCGACTCATCTTCATAACAAGATCGATCGATCGATCCACCCATGCATGTAATGTTTCATAATTATAATTCATAGTTGATAATTTCTGACAACTGAAAGGGATGTTTGAATTCAGAGATAAATTGAGATGGTTTTAGATGAATTGAATAAAATATTATTAAAATATTATTTTTTAATATTATTATTATTTTAAAATTTAAAAAAATTAAATTATTTATTATATTTTGTATGTAAATTTTAAAAAAATTATAATAATAAAATGAGATGAATTTTCGATTCAAACTGGGGATTAATTTAAATTGATGTATATATAATATATAAAGGAAGGGCTTGGACTTCTTAATCCCCGATGGTTAAATTAAAATAGAGCGGCCCAAAGCATTATTATGGGCTTTTATGATTTTAACAAAGCAAAATGGCAAAATAGGAATACGTGGGCAATTAAGACCAAGTCAAGTCAAGCCGCAAGCTTTGACCAGGGCTTGTTTTCAACGGTCAAACTTCTTTACCTTCTTCGAAGGAGCATGGTGGCCCTCCGTACAAGAAAAAGCTCAAGTCTCACCAACAAGCATTTTTCCCCCTTCACTTTAATTAAATACCCGCTCTCTCTCAGACATATATGGCTGCCTCAGCACACAGTTAAGACTCCTATAAATTCTCAGTCCAAACTTCTATTTTTCTTCAAAACCCAATTCATGATGAACTCCTTCACTGACCTCCTTGCAAACAACAACTGCAGCAAAAACAAAATCATCATGGACAGTCACAGTATTAGCCAAAATACTAACAGTAATAATACAGCACTCAGCTGGGGATATTCTGATCATCGAATTGGTAATGAAATCCCAAAGTTCAAGTCATTCCCACCTTCTTCATTGCCCCTTTCTCCTTCTTCTTATCTGTCTTTCCCACCAGCTGCTTTCAGCCCAACTGATTTCTTGAACTCACCTTTGTTTGCTTCCAATTATACTGTAAGTGTTTTTCTTTTAGCTCAATATCATGTTTAGTCATGGCTTCTTTTAGCCAAAAAGTTATTAATGGGTCTAATTTTTTTCGTTTCTGTTGTTCGGTTATTGCAGAATCTGCCATCTCCAACCACTGGTGCTTTTTCAGGTCAAGCAATATTCCAAAACATGACCGATTCTGGTTACAACCAGCTAGCTGCAGGGATAAAGGAGGAAGAGAAATTTAGTTCTGATTTCTCTTTTCAACCACAAACAGATTGGCCTGCTACCACATCATCATCATCCTTCTTTCAACCTTCTTCAACAGTGGTATATATGTCTCAATTTTTCTTCATTTATTTCTTACATATAAGGAGTTTTGGGGTTTGTTTAGGAATTTAAGAGCACCCATTTCTTCTGGTTTCTTTCGATTTTCTGTTCTCCATGATCGTTTTTCTCCTCAAAAACCTTGAGTTTCCACTGTTCATTAATTGATCTAGACGGCAAGAGATTGGACGTAGTTTTCGTGTGCCAAAAAACTGGTAATGAAAATGAAAAGTGTGAAATAGGAGGGTGGACAGTTGGCAAATGCCAAAGTGGGATGGGATCTCTGCTTAATCTATAAGCGGATTGACGTGCTCCTAATTAATATGGATTTTTTCTTTTTCTTTTTTTGGCCGCGAGAATCAAGGTATAATTGACGCGACCATCGTCGTAATAGACGTGACTCGTCTCTAGCAAAGAAAAAAAAGAAAAGTTGCGTCGTAATTCAATAATACTTTCGAGCCCATAGTTTTGTGCATGATTGACCATTTCAGATGATTTTTTGTGGAAAAAATCTTACTTTTCAAAATCTAGGAATTACATTGATTTCAAAGCTCAAAGCTCGTGACAAGCTGTGATTTCACCCTTTTAAGAAAGAAGGTAGAAAATATGTCAAAGCAATTAAACATATAGAGAGTTAAATATGTTATTCCCCTACCGATAAACAGAACAATCTTGGAGGCTGCGAGTATGTTAGGTGTCAAATATATCTTGGTTTCTTGTTTTTTGCTTTTAGATATCTATATATATATATATGGTTCTATTTTTTGGCTCTAAGCTGAACTACTTGAACAGGAGGAATCCTTGAAAAGACAAGAAGCATCATGGAGCTTCATTAAACCGAGCAATCAAACAGTATTTCCGTCGGAGAAGGTGGAAGCTGTAGATTCAGAATTTGCCCCAGTTAAGAGCTTTACTTCAGAAATGGCTACAAACCAAGAAACAATGCATAGTATTAATGCTTCATCTGATCACAATCAGTACACTCAACAACCTCAATATATCAGAGAGCAGAGAAAAACAGATGATGGATATAACTGGAGAAAATATGGTCAAAAAAATGTGAAAGGCAGTGAAAACCCGCGTAGTTATTACAAGTGCTCGTATCGAAACTGCCCCATGAAGAAAAAAGTTGAGACATCCTTGGAAGGACAGATTACTGAGATAATATATAAAGGAAATCATAATCATCCCAAGCCTCAGTCCAATAGAAGATCATCTTCTCAGTCAATTCAGCCTTCATCATGCACTAATTCAGGGATTTCTGATCAGTCAGTTGTAACTCTTGGCAATACAAAAATGGAGTCTGTCACAACGCAGGAGGAATCTTCTGTCTCAGTTGGAGAGGATGAGTTTGATCAAGGGTCACCGACGAGTAATCTGGTTGGTGATGACAATGAGAATGAGCCTGAGGCCAAAAGATGGTAAGTCAGAAAGTACTATTCTGGGGGCCTTGCTTGCTTTTGTTGTTTAAGATAAAGTTTTGAATTTGGTTCTACTGATACTAATGATATCTCTTTTGCAGGAAGGGAGAAAATGAAAACGAGAGTTTTTCAACTTCTGGGAGTAAGACTGTGAGGGAACCAAGAGTTGTAGTTCAAACAAGAAGTGAAATTGATATTCTTGATGATGGGTATAGATGGAGGAAATATGGACAGAAAGTAGTCAAGGGAAATCCAAATCCAAGGTATTGAACTCCTTTGACTTTCCAGCACGTTCTTTATAGAGTATGTTGCATTAATTGCTAGTCTAATCATATGTCACTAAAGAATTTGGCTATTTCTGACTTTCTAAAACGAACTTTTTGAACTTTGATGCTAACTCTGCATTTCTCTTATTTGTAGGAGCTACTACAAATGCACAACTATAGGTTGTCCAGTGAGGAAACACGTTGAACGAGCCTCCCAAGACACGGGGGCTGTGATCACCACTTATGAAGGGAAACACAACCATGATGTTCCTGCAGCTCGGGGTAGTGGCAATTATGCTATTGCAAGACCTCCATCTAATAACAATACCAGCAACGCACCCATGCTAATTAGGCCCTCAGCCATGGCCACCCATCTTAACCAGACTACTTACTTGGATTCTTTTCAGAATGCAAGGTCAAGAGCAGGGAGTCAATCCTCATATACCCCACAAATGTTGCAGCTCCCGGGAGGCATCGGATTGTCCGGATACACAAACCAAAATCATGCCTACATGGATCAAACACAACTCTCAGAGGGTGTGTTCTCTAGGTCCAAGGAAGGACGAAACACATTCCTCGAGTCCTTACCTGAGGATTACAAACTATGAATAGATAGGAATCTGATTTTGTTTTTTTTTTTTTTTTTTTTGTCTATAGTCTTGAAGGCATTAGCTGTGTAATATTAGGGATTGGAATAAGTAGAGTAGATTGCATTTCCATCTTTTTTAGTGATTTGAGCCTTGAGGCCGTTCTAAACTTAAAAAATACCTCGTTTTGATTGATTTTTGTAATAGAACAGTGAAAACAATGTGAAATATGACACTGATTCTTTTAAGTTTTAATTTGTACAACTACCTGCTCTTAAAGAATTCTTCGTTACTTTCTTTATAGTTCAATTTTCTTTTTATCTTTTTGTCTTCCTCTCCTGTTTTTAGCAATCTATCAGATTTCTGTATTTTCAGATAACTGGTCTCAACCCTTTTCGCCAGTAATATAGAAATGAAACATTCTGCCCTGCTAGACAACATTCTAGTCCCTTTCTTCATATTTTCGCTCCTGCTTACTTATATAAACGTTGCGAGGATTTCATAAAAGAGTACTGATACATATACAACCTTTTTTACAACTCGGTTTCAAATAAATCAGACGAAAGAATCAATATCATATTGGCTGATTGTAAAACAGATGTATACATCATGATTCTTCCTAAGAACTTAGAACTGATCTTTACCCTGGGTGATTTCTCACAGAAGCCATGTTACAGTTACCATGGTTTCATTCTCCCTTTGGAGCATAATATCTTCAAGATTTAGCATGCAGGTTGGGAATTTGGTAAACACCACCAAGAAAAAAAAAAAAAAAAAAACTCTTATTTGAATATAAAGCATGACCAAATGTAATTCATATACAGAGTTTAAATACATCTCACGTATGAACATATACAACTAATGGCTTATACCACTCAGAACCAATTCAAACATCCAACAACCAGTGAAGGCCTGTGAATGCCCAACCCCTTTCAAGATATAAATGTACACACAGCATAGTGATCAGCAAACAACAAATTGAACCATACGGCATAAAGAATGATTGGCGGACAAAAAAGAAAAAAAGAAAAGCCTCCACCTCAAATATAAGATTGAGTTGATAGTTTGTATCCTGAAATCATTGCAGACAACGCCAGCGCGAAGAAGGCAAAGAAAGACATGCTGATGGCTGCTGCTGAAGTGTCTGTAAAAATGTTGTCTGCTCCCTTTCTCATATTATTTGTCAAGGGAACTGCCGCAGATGCTGATGAAATCAAAAGATACGCCATAATCTGCAAGGAACAGTTTATCAATCTCAACTTTCAATTATAATTAGTGATATGAAATCATAATCAAGATGAGTTGAGATAAAAGTTGAAAGCTAAATAAAATATTGTTAGAATATATTTTTTTAATATTATTTTTATTTTGTGATTCGAAAAAATTGAATTGTTTATTTTATTTTGTGTGAGAATTTGAAAAAGTTGTAATGATTAGATGAGATGAATTGAGAATGATTGTGAAAACAAACGAGGGAAACCCTTTAATCTTATGCATAAAGGAATCAAAACGTTATTATTTTTGGTTGGAATCTTTGAATTGACAACGCCACTTGCTAATTAGACACTGAGCTTTATTGGTTCACTTGGTACACAAGTAAGAAAGACAAATTTAGAGGATAAAAAATAAACCAGTAAAACATAGCGGGCAAGGCACGTTCTGCAGGCCAATTTAATTCTAGAAAGAGACCTGAAGTGCCAAGGACATGTCTCTTTCTATTCTTTTGATTATCCAATCCAAAATGTATGGTCGAAAGTTTGAATTCGATTTCTTTTCCAAAGAAAAAAAAAAGAAAAAAGAAAGAAAAAGAAGAAATTTCCTCTGTTCGTATCTTAAAGCCAGCTGTGAACATGACTGTAAAGGTTGGCAACATGTCATATATATCTTTAAACGCAAGAATGGAATGGGAAAAACATAGGCAATCATAGAAAAGAGTAACACAGTTATTCAACAAAAAAGGGTTCCTAAAAATTCTTTCTCGAGTAATAAGTAAAAAAACATCAAGGAAGAATCTTGGAAAACAAAATGTATCCTCTAACATTCGGACTTGTAGTTGAAGAATAATCTCACATTGTCTATAGACAATGTCTTAGATATGTTTATAAAAAATTAACAATTATCTCTTATAGAACCAGTTTTATGAGAAAAGTTAAGCCTATAAATTTCTTCAAAATTATCAGCTGAGGTTTAATTGTTATTACTCTATAGAGATTACATGAACCAAAAACATACCATCATCAAAATAGTAGTTTCTTCAATAACGGTTTTGGTTTTAGAGCATTCTCATTGGCTTGGTCAAAATTGAAGGATGGCTAAAATTTAGATAACTTGTACCAAAAACACTTCACATTAGATTGGGCATCTCCAAAATAATTTGGATTTCTACTATAGTGATTGGCCAAATATAGAGAACCATAATTGATTTACCAAATATAGAGAGTGAATAGTTAATCTAATGTAGATATTGAATTTAAATAGAATAGGCAAATACAAAAAAATGTGATATTGATTAAATTTTAAAAATACATTTAGCCAAACCAATAAGAATGCTCTTAGACCCGACCGTACCAAATCAAAGACAATCTCAAACGAAAGAATAAACCAAAAAAACAAGAGCAACCTGATCTCCAAAGAAGTCGAGCAAGGCAGAGTGACGGTCTTGAAACAAACGGTTTCCGGTCCAGAGTTCATGAACTTGTCTCAGAGCTTGGCCGCCGGCGTACAAGGTAGACAGAATTGCTATTGCCAGCACGTACCTGTTCCAATTCAACACATTCCCCAAAAAGAAAAAAATTAAAAATCTCAATACGAAATCAAAGTTCCAGTAGACAATCATCTCTAACATATATTCGATTCAATTCAAATTCTCCACCTGTATTCTTCGTATTTGTCGAATTGTTCCCAATCGCCGTGCTTGTTGCTGGCCATGATGATAAAAGCGAGCAAAGAAAACAACAGAGCCAGTGCTCTCAAACCCAACGACCCTCTCTTTACGAAATCCTCTCTCTTCCATCGCCGTAATATCTCCGGCACCCCAAACCCCGTGGCCGTGTGCTGGTTCTCAACGTCGGGGCCGGCCAAGGGAGGGGCAGTGGGTCCGGTCGGCGGCGACCCCACGTGTTGTTTGGCCGTGTGATCTTCGAATCCCGACATGTTTTGTCAAACTCGATGCCTCCGAATTCAGAGAAAAGTAAGGAATTTTTGGATCGGGTGAAAAGAAACAACCTACGTAGGAGCTAAGGAAGAAAGTATATAATTCCCAAGGGTCAAGAAAATGGAAATTATTTGTTCAAAAGATTATTATAATATTAAAATGACAACTCACAGCATCTTTTATCTTTTAGTTTTATCCATCTGAAAAACTTTATATTTTATTTAAATTATTATTATTTTATTTAATTATTTTGTTATACAATATCATTATACCTAAAAGGACAAATATGGTGAAAATTTGTAACGAACTTCGGTTAATGCGGTTTAAGCAAAGTGAGACAAACTGTGGTGGCCAATAGTTTGGAGACATTTGGAATTGGAGAGTGGGACCCTGTGGATCAGCTTGGAATTCATCAAACAACCAACGCGGTTGGCACTTCCTATGGGACAGTTGACTCATTCATTTTTAAAACTATTCTAGCCATAAAAAAAAATTTAACGATGTAGTTTATCGATTGTAAAATAAATTTAATAGATTAAATAAAATTACGTTAATTTATAAAATTATTTTATATAAATTATTTATGGATGTAACAGTACTTTTTATCTTTAAAAAAAAAATTTTAACAAAAAGGTTGTTAATATTAACTTATTTAAGGATTAAAATCTACTCAAATTTTTATTCTAATCTGAAAGGATTTTGATGGGAAAAAATATATAGGACGATTTAATGTATTTATTGTTGTGTAAAACTTGTTTTATATCTATCGTTTTCTCTTTAATATCTTGAATTTGTGCTTGAATTTAGAAGAATTTAAATAGAATTATTGAATGTGGCTCCATTAACATTTTCAAGGAAATGCTTCCTATATTCTCTTTACGACATCACTAATATTATGCTTATTTCCCTCGTACTCTAAATTTTAGGATTTGGTCAAGAATTTTAAGAATTTAAATCTAAATAAAGCAGTGCAGAGTAGGGGTGCTACCTGTTGTAGCGAAACCAGGAACTTTTATAAGGGGGCCAACTTTTTTATTGTATTACACATTTATATAAAATAAAATAAAAACTAAAAAATCATAAAAATATAACTATATATTAAATTAGATCTCAATAATTTGTTACATATACATAGAAATAAAATTCTAAAAAACACAACTTAATATATATTTCAAATTTCTGACGATAATGTTTTATGGAATAATATTAATCTATTATTATTTTTATAATGAAATATTTAGAATTTATTTTCTTCATAAAACTATCAAGTGATATTTTAAAATGCCATATTTCATTCTAGTATGTAAGCTAGTTTATCAAATTTCATGCAAAATCTAAATATTTTGGTGTCCCATTAAGCATATAACGCTATAATTGAGACCTTAAATATTTTTTTTTTACTCAATGAAGTCTAGATCAAGATAAAACCTCTCAACTATTTTTCATGTAAATCATCAATCATAAATGATTTTTCTTGTATTTTAACTTTAGATTCCATATTAAGAAGTCTAATATTGTATAACAAAAAAAATTGGAGATCCATATTAAAATGTTTATTATTTTCCCTAAATTTAATTTTAGTGAGGCCACATCCTTGAAAATAAATAATATATAAAAATTATACAAAATTTTGGTACTATAGGCAAAAAAATTGAAGAAAGACATTTTTAGGTATATTGAAATTTTCAAAAATTTTAAAGAACATATGAGGATTACAAGGCAGAGGCACCCCCTCCCCGCCCCGTACCATGCGGGTGGGACGGTTTCATACCCCGCTGCCCACCCGGCCTAGTGCAGAGAGCCTCTACTTATCGAATGAATATCACATTAAGGCCATGTTTGGATAGTAAAAGTGTCACATCTCATCTCATTTCATTATTACAACTTTCACAAATTTTCACATAAAATATAATAAACAATTCAATTTTTTCAAATCTCAAAATAATAATAATATTCAAAAATAATATTTTAACAATATTTTATTCAAATTTTAACTTGAGTAATGTTATACACCACACTCTCATCCGATTTTGATTTTGATCATACTAAATAGTATGTGGCACATTCATTACCATTAGATGATAAAGAAGCATGTAATAAATGATCATTTAATAGTGATAAATGTGTCACATCTTATTTAGTATGATGAAAGTAAAATGGTAATATAGTGTATTAAATTTTCCTATATAGAAATAGATATTGCGTCTAAGGAACATACAACATGCCATTACCAATTCTTGAGCGCAGGATTGGTCACTCTTCTTTCATGGGATGTGACATAATCTAAACTTTCATATTGTTGATTCTTTCACACCTTTTCACTTGTTTTTTGTCGATATCCAATAATGAAATTATTTTTGCCTGAATTAGAAGTCTATTAATCTATATCATTTTATCATCAGTGGTATTAAATAATTGAAAATTCTTTTATTTTATTTTTTTATTTACATGCAATCATTTGGTGTTACATCAAAAACTGATAAAAATAATATTTAAAAAATTACAAATATCATTTTTCTTTCTCGAATAATATCCCATGGATACTAAATATATAGTTAAAAGTATAAAAATTCAAACAAATCTGACACGAGTTATCTTCAAACATGAAAATATGATCAACACCAGCAAAGAAAATGTTAGAAACAAAATCACAATCACACCATGATTCTATTAAGAAAAACTATATCAGCAATTGAAGTTTGAGAATTATTCGGGGCCATTGATGGGGGCCACCTAAAGAGATCAGTAAAAAGGAGATAAAGCATATCAAATGGGTTACAGATTTGATCTGCAAACTGTTAGGTATTATTCTTATTCTTATAATAAACAAGCTTTTTTTTTTTTATAGTACTTGAGACGTTGATAGTTTGTATCCTGAAATCATTGTTGACACCGCCAATGATAAAAATGCAAGGAAAGCCATGCTGATGGCTGCAGCTGCCGCTTCTGTAAATGCACCTCCTGAATAATCAGCAATATATGTCTCATCATCGCTATCTAAATATTGGAACAAGCGATTAGTCTGTGGTATTGCTGCAGATGCTGCTGATATCAAAAGGTATGCCATAATCTGCATATATAAGACATTGCTAGACATTAACTTAACATGATCAATGACGTGCACATGATTCTGCAGACCAAATTGTCTCTTGAAAGGGGAGATCATTAACCAAATCATGAAAAACTTCAGCCACATGCATGTCATGCATGCGTAGTTGTCTTCCTTTCAACATGACATGAACAATTAATGAAGTATATATTAAACATGAGTACGTAGAGAAAAAGATGGAAAGACCAACCTGATCTCCAAAGAAGTTGAGAAAGGCAGAGGTACGCTGTTGTAACAAAGTTTTTCTGGTCCGAAGTTCATGAACTTGTCGCAAAGTTTGGCCACCAGCGTACAAGGTGGACAGAATTGCTACTGCTAACACGTACCTATATATAAATATATATATATATATATAGATATTTCATTAGAAAATAAAATAAAATTATGATATATGTTGAATGATCATGAGTAGTAGTACTCCAGTACCTGTATTCTGGCCATTTGTCAAACTGTTTCCAATCTCCATGCTTGTCACTGGCCATGATGATAAACGCCAGCAAAGAAAATAGAAAAGCCATTACACTCGTAGCCAAAGATCCTTTCTTTATTAAATCCTCTCTTTTCCATCTCCGTACGATCTTATCCGACACCTCCGATTTCGTGACCTTGTGCAGATTCTCCACGTCAACAACGTCCGGAGTGTCGACGGGATTGGCTATGAACCCAGTCCGCGAATTCCCTATGTCTGATTCAGAAGCAGGATCCTGATGATCATGGCCGGCCGGCTGGGTCATCGTCGGCGACCCCACGTGTTGTTTTGTAGTTAATTGGTTTCCATGATCAGAATCCGACATGTTATCTCAATCTGATCAATGTCTCATAATTCAGCGAAGAATGAATTAGAATTTATAGAGAGCACTGCACGAAACAACATAGAACCATTGGGCTACTCTTCCTGAGACGACAAGATGAAAACTGTGTCTTTTTTTTCCCAAAAATAAAAATAAATTATTAAAATGACAACTATGAGTGAGTTTCCTAAGCGAAAAGATGGTTGATTGCAATGAAGTTGGTCGGCTTTACATGAAAGGATATTTGAGGCATCCCCGTTAAGTACAAAGACGGATAAAGAAAATATTTATTTCTTGTGTGCATTGCGCGCCGCCGGCCCGAGCCGAAGGACTTTTGATTAATTGCAAGATATAATATTTAGCATATTTTATTTTAATTAAAGTGTATAAAATTTTTATAGTATTTTTAACAAACAAAAACAAATTTTATGAACATTGAAAATAATAAATTTGAAGCTTCAGCTTAAAAATGATTGTTTGAATTTTAAAAATGTATCCTGAGATTAATATAAGAAAATTTTTATTTATTATCCTCACACTACATACTACACATAATTTTTTAATTTTTTAATAAAAAACTATTCTCATCAGCCACTATTCACTATCTCACACTCCATACCTTATGAAAAAGTAATAGGTGTGGAATGTGCGAGTGAATAGTGGCTGATGAATACATTCCTCTTTTTTTAATTTTGTTCTCTTACCAAATATGTAGTGTATAGATGATGAGTAAAAGAACTCAATTTGTTTATGAAGAATAAAACTAAAAAAATAAAAATAAATATGATATGTAGTGTGTGGAGATAATGAGTAGCAAAACTCTTAATATAATCTTAAAAATTGAAAGTGTTAAACTTTTTTGCTCGGCTAAGATTCTAATAACGTCAATATTTAAATTATTTTATCAATATTTTAAAATCTCAAATTCTTTTTAGGTCAATTTTCTTATTTAATCAAATTAATTATAAAAGCCAAAAAAAAAGGTACAAACGGATATTAAGATTTTGGCTTCAAAATAAAATGTTGGCACTTTAACATTGCGAAGCAAAACAAATACTCCGTGGGCTTCCTCGACCTAACATTCTCGGTCAAGCGGAAACAGGCCTTGTCCAGAAGAGTCCAAGATGGGAAGCTAGAGCCCAATGCCCCTCATTAATTACACTCAGAGGACAATGTATCTCTCTTTCGATTCAAAATATCGAGTGATTTTATCAATATAAGTTACTAACCACTTCTAAAAGGATAAATATTTTAAATATAAAATGATTATATAAAAATAATCTTATAAATTGATGTAGTTTGATATTGTTAATTCAATTGTAAAATTATTTTTATTATAAAATAGATATAACAGATTAATATGAACATCATATCAATTTATGAGATTATTTTATATATCTATTTGTAGCAGACCGGCGGTAACATTCATTTCTAAAAATACAATAAAAATGTCTCATATTTATATTAAATGGATCAATATTATCTATCAATAATTTAAACAAGAACTCTCACTGGTCATCATCCTACTACTCTATAAAGAAAAACTACCTGCATAGCATGTAAAGCAATGAAAAATTAGGGATGACAATTTTTTACACACTTTGCAAGCCCAACAAGCAACAATGAGGTTAAAGTTTCGAATATGACCCGATTATTAATTGAGACGAGTCTAATCAATTGGTGAGTTCATGAGATGGCGAGTTATGCTACATATAGTCATAGAATGTGTAAGTATTGTGTAGTTATTTTAAAAAGAATTGAGTCTATCATTAAAAAATTAATTTATTTTCATGTGAGTCTCGTATTTATTTTTTTTTTTCAATGATTGTACGGTATTTACGTACTCATAACTGCAACTATTATTTCTCTTTCTTCTTACATGGTTGTGCCAGGCCGGGTTAAACCAAAACCACCTGTATACATTAACGGGTTGTGTTGAGTTCAATTTAGGGTATAATTATTTACATAATTACATTGGGTTGCATCAACCGAAACAAATCCAATTGACTCAATTGACATCCCTATGAAAAATGTAACAATGAACACTCACTATTCCACCGTTGAAAGACCACATAAATAGAGGGAAAATGAAAGAAACGATGGAATTACTAATGGTTGTAATTTACGTTTATTGATATATTTAAACACATAGCCGATATGAAGCTAATTACCTTAGCTTATATAAAAAAGTATTGCTGTTTTGGCTTTTTATTTTATTTTATTTTATAAATATAATAGATAATTTTATAATAAATTAAATAGTTTATTAAATAGTAGACTTATATACAGAATTATAACTCTAATTCTCAGGTACATGCCTTTTCTGATGAATAATAATAGCCTTATACTCGCAATCAGTTTACAACCTAGATAATGAAAAAATAAAAAATAAATAAAAATGATATGAAAAGTATGTTATAATTTTGCAAGATATTTTTTATGAGTAGTTCTATATGTAGTAGGGGTGTGCAAAATTCCTAGAATTCCGACTCCGTCCGACTTCCGCTTCGACGTCGATTCTGACGAAATCGGAGTTGTCGGAATTTGGAGTCGGAATTCGGAGTAGTTCCGAATAACTATTCGGAGTCGTAGTCGTAGTCAGAGCTCCTGGTAGCTCCGACTCCGACTCTAATTTTTTTTTTAAACTCAGCTATAAAATGACGTCGTTTTACAGCTGGGTTTAAAAAAAAAATTTGAACGACACCGTTCCACTTAATATGGAATGGCGTCGTTTCATATTTTCTAACCCTCCAAAACGCAGCCCCAGGTCCCCCGTCCCCCCTTCTTCTTCCTTCTTCAGTTCTTCTTCCTTCTTCTGCTTCCTTCTTCCTTCTCCCTTCTCTCTCGCGTCTCACTGAACCAGTGAACTGTGAAGCCGTCTCGCGCCTCACGTCTCGTGTCTTTCTTGCCAGGGTGCCACCGTTCGTCGTTGCTCCTCCGTGCCGCCATTCCTCGTTGCTCCTCTGTTCAGCTTCCACTTGTGGTGAGAGAGTAAGGTTATGAGCCCTAAATTTAATTCAAGCACGTCTCTTATGAATTGGAGCCAGCAGTTGTGATTCTTGTGAATTGGTTGTATTGAATATTCAATATAGTCCCAACACGGCGCTCAAAACCCTGATTTTTACATTGTATTGAAGACTTGCGCTCGAGCGAGGTGTCGAGCGCAAGTCGAGCGCACGTTGTATTGAACATTGGCTCGAGCGATATGTCGAGTGGAAGTCGAGCGAACCTCTCTGTATGAGTTCTGCTCGAGTGCCACGTCGAGCGCATGTCGAGCGAACCTCTCTGGATGGATTCTGCTCGAGCGCCACGTCGAGTGCACGTCGAGCGAACCTCTCTGTATGAGTTCTGCTCGAGCGCACGTCGAGCGAACCTCTCTGTATGGATTCTGCTCGAGCGCACGTCGAGCGAACATCTCTGGATGGGTTCTGCTTGAGCGCCACTTCGAGTGCACGTCGAGCGAACCTCTCTGGATGGGTTCCACTGAGTCGAGCGAACGTCAACCGAACCTCGATGTAATAATACATCGATACAATAATATATTATGATACAATAATACATGTCCACAAGGGGATGTGGCGGATGCCAATGCTACAACTCCTACACCGATGGGTACTTCCACCCCTAGAGCCACATCTAGGGCAGCTACATCTAGAGCAGCTACATCTAGAGCAGCTACATCTTGTGCGAGTAGTCGACTCCCACTCCCAGTTGATATAGAGGATGAGGATATGTTCAATGAAGAGAAGGAGATGCCCCCCATTGAGCAAGATCAATCACCACGACCTTCTAAAAAGAGGTCGTGGACATGGGAGCATTTCACCAAAATTTCTGGTGATATTGCGAACCCAGTAGTAAGATGTCATTACTGTGGATCACTTTGTGGATGCCATTCAAAGAAGCAAGGTACCAGTATGTTAATAGCACATCTAAATGGTTGCCAACGATATAAGATAGCGAAGGGATTGCAAGCCACTGATCAAACCAACCTCAGTTACCAAACTTCTACAGCCACTGATAGTACACAAACTAAGAAATTGGTCATCCCTCAATACAGTGAGAAGATGCTGAGGGACATGCTTGCAGAGATGATAATTACTGATGAGATGCCATTTACCACAGTCGAGAAAAGAGGCTTTCGAAAGTTTCTAAATTTTGTTGAGCCACGATTTCCCATTCCATCACGATATACAGTGATGCGAGATTGTATGAAGAGGCATGCGAAGGACAAGGAGGAGATGAGGAAGATGTTTATTACCACTGGCCAGAGAGTGTCTTTTACGACTGACACATGGACTTCCATACAGAACATCTGCTACATATGTATCACAGCACACTACATTGACAGTGAGTGGATTTTGCATAAAAAAATTATTGGTTTTAAAGAAATTGTGGATCATAAAGGTGCATCCATTGGGGCGAAGATGGATGATTGTTTAAAGGACTGGGAAATTCGAAAAGTGTTGTGTATTACAGTTGATAATGCCAGTGCGAATGAAACAGCAATTGATTGGTTTAAACGGAACACGACGGTGAGAGATGATGTCATTCGGGCCCACAAGTTTATTCACGTTCGATGCTGTGCTCATATCATTAACCTCATAGTTGTTGAGGGATTAAAAGAGGTTCATGATTCCATAACCCGAGTCCGCAACATTGTACGATATGTGAGGGGTTCCCCTCAAAAGCTTGCCAAGTTTAAGGCAATAGCAGAAGATCTGAAAATTGAATGTTCTAGTATGCTGTGCTTGGACGTTCCGACTCGATGGAATTCTACATACATGATGTTGGATGTGGCACAGAAGTACCAAAAAGCATTCGAGCGGATGGAGGTCGAGGATAGAGGCCTGAGGTATGCTTTGTTGGAGCCAGCAGGATAGGGGCTCGGTGCGCCGGACGCACATGATTGGACTAGTGTGAGTTATTTTGTTGAATTTTTAAGAACTTTTTATGAGATAACCATGCGGCTATCTGGATCCAAATATACGACTGCGAACTCATTTTTCAGCGAGCTCTCGGAGCTTCACTTCCAGTTGGAAAATAGTTGTACTGACTCTACTGGATTGTTATCTACTATGGCTACGAGGATGAAGATCAAATATGATAAATATTGGGGGAATATTGAGAAGATAAATAGATTGCTATTTGTGGCTGTGATCCTTGACCCTCGAGTTAAGTTGGCCGTTCTAGAATTTTGGGTAAATTCCGTCATCGGGGAAGTGAAGGCTGCAGAGTTTATTAGATTGCTAAAAAGTGATGTTGATGACTTATATAATCACTACAGTACTAGTGCTCAGCCTTCATCCGCAGTTGGTAGCTCCTCACATTCCAGGCCGACAGGATCGACAGTTTCCTCAGGTGATACTGACTCATCTGTAGGGGTTAGAGGCAATCGTATTATACGGTAGTATCATCAACTCATGTCAACAAGGAACATTATGCATTGTACATCTGAGGTTGAACGATATTTTATGGAAGCTGTCGAGGCACCTAGTGATGTATTTCAGTTATTAACTTGGTGGAAAGTTAATTCCACTAAGTATCCAGTCCTTTCCCGTGTGGCCCGAGATGTGCTAGCCATTCCTGTCACTACGGTTGCCTCAGAGTCGACATTTAGCACTGGAGGTCGCGTGTTGGATGCTTATCGAAGTTCATTGTCACCGTCAACAGTGGAGGCCCTCGTTTGCACACAGAATTGGATAAGTGAAACGCCCATTGGACTAGATACCGTTGGCGTTGATGCCGAGAGCTATAGGCTTGAATCGGGTAAGTTTATATGCTTTTAAATGATGATTTAATTATTTTTAATGTTTCTAACTTCTACTTTTTATGATTTTATAGATCTAACTGTGAACCCTAACATAATTACCGATGATTGAGAGTCTGGAACGGACGCTACTTGAGAGTTGGGATGGAGTTGAGAGAACCTCATTCCTTGGTAAGAATCAAATTATTCTTTTACCGTATTCAATTTTTTATTATCAATTTTTTTTCATATATTGATTGCTACTTTCTATCTTCATTTCAGGCATGACCAATGGAACAAAAAGTATTTGAGTGAAATTCGTGTTTAATTTTTATGTAGTTATATTTCAAGGCTGAGCCATATTGTTATTACGTTATAAATGAGACTGTTATAACTTATAGCTACATCATACATGTTATTACTTTTTAAACTATTTATATAGTTATATTTATGTAGTTATATCCCGAGCAAAGACGTGGGATAAGTACTCTTTATTCTATAATTTCTATTAGTACTTATCCATCTTCTCTCAAACGTTTATAATTTATTATCCAACTGAAATTAATCGAATTATACAAATTCGTACCATCATTCTTCTCTATAAAATTTTAAATTTGTGTAATTTTCAACTCATGAGTCATGAGCACTTTTAATGCTAAATTTCAGGCGGACATAAAACAAATTAAAGATATAATCAAAATTCAGTAACAAAATCAGAAGGAATATTTAAATTATTGAAAACTCTTGAATAAACCAAATATTTGTAGATGGTTCACTTTTAAAAAATATATATATGTTGCTCACTATCTGAAACGAAATTGAACAATAAAATTTAAATAATAATAATAAAAAAAGAACAGAAAACAACAACTAGAAATTTATTTATTTATTGAGTTCGGAAATTTAATTCGGAGTCGGAGCTCCGACCTCCGTTTGGAAACTCCCTCCGAACTTCAGTCGGAGTTCCGATCGGAGATCGGAGTTCCGATCCGACCTCCGTTCGGAGTTCCGATCGGAGTTCGGAACTCCGACCTCCGATCGGAATCGGACTCCGACAAAGTTCGGAGTTGGAGTCGGAGGGGCAATTCGGCTTCGACTCATTTTATTAGTTTGCTTTGGAAAATTTAAATTTTAAATTTCATAATTTCATAATTTTCAACATATCAATAATGATTGACATGTAGAGAAGTAAAATTTTTGTAAATTTTTCTTAAGTACATTTAGGTTTTGATTGAAAATAGATCTCATCTCAAAATTTTCATATCATTTCATCTCATCTCATTCTCATACATAATTCAAATAAAAATTTTCAAACTAATCATTTCAACTTTTTCAAACTTTTCAACAAAAAATAAAAAATAATTTAATTTTTTCAAATTTTCAAATTTTCAAATAAAAATAATATTATAAAACTATATTCTAATAATATTTTAATTTTATAATATTTTTTATTCAATTTTATCTCTCTCATTTATTAAAACACAATAAAATACTCAACTTAAATTATCTCATTACTATTTACAAATTATCTTACTATTATTTACAAAACTCTCATTTCATCTCACTCTCTAAACTTAGGTTCGGTTTGGATCTCATTTCATATCATCTCATCAATACAATTTTCACAAATTCTCACACAAAATATAATAAATAATTTAATTTTTTTTAATTTTAAAATAATATTATTATTAAAAAATTTTATTATAATAAAATTTTATTTAACTTTTAATTTTTATCTCAACTCATTTCATTCCATCTTAAATTACTGTGCAAACCTAACTTTAGTGTTTTCATTTTCTATTGTCTTAGGCTGTGTTTGGGTAACAGAGATACCTCAACACTTTCCAAGTATTCTCGTACTTTTGAAAATACTTCACATGCCAAACAACTTAAAATACTCTCAATAGGACCCACAAACCCACTTCAATCTCTACTCATAACTATTCACAAACATTCTATAATACTTATCACTATTATATATACATAAAAAATAAAATCACTATAATATTTATCACTATTAAATATAAAAAAAAATCATTATAATATATAAATAAAAAAAATCACTATAATATATAAATAAACAATAAAATCACTATAATATATAAATAAAAAATAATTATCACTATTATATATAAATAAAAAATAAAATCACTATAATATATAAATAAAAAATAAAATCACTATAATATATAAATAAAAAATAAAATCACTATAATATTTATCACTATTAAATATAAATAAAAAAATCATTATAATATATAAATAATAAAAAAATCACTATAATATATAAATAAAAAATATTTATCACTATTATATATAAATAAAAAATAAAATCTCTATAATATATAAATAAAAAATAAAATCACTATAATATATAAATAAAAAATATTTATAACTATTATATATAAATAAAAAATAAAATCGCTATAATATATAAATAAAAAATAAAATCACTATAATATATAAATAAAAAATATTTATAGCAATTATATATAAATAAAAAATAAAATGGCTATAATATATAAATAAAAAATAAAATCACTATAATATATAAATAAAAAATAAAATCACTATAATATTTATCACTATTAAATATAAATAAATAAAATAAAATCACTATAATATATAAATAAAAAATAAAATCACTATAATATTTATCACTATTAAATATAAAAAAAATCATTATAATATATAAATAAATAAAAATCACTATAATATATAAATAAAACATATTTATCACTATTATATATAAATAAAAAATAAAATCACTATAATATATAAATAAAAAATAAAATCTCTATAATATATAAATAAAAAATAAAATCACTATAATATTTATCACTATTAAATATAAATAAAAAATAAAATCATTATAATATATAAATAAAAAATAAAATCACTATAATATATAAATAAAAATAAAATCATTATAATATTTATCTCTATTATATATAAATAAAAAATAAAATCACTAAAATATATAAATAAAAATAAAATCACTATTATATATAAATAAAAAATAAACTACTATAATATTTATCACTATTATATATAAATTAAAAATAAAATCACTATAATATATAAAAAAAACAACATTACTATAATATTTATAACTATTATATATATAAAAATAAAATCATTATAATATTTATCACAATTATATATAAATTAAAAATAAAATCATTATACTATTTATCATTATTATATATAAAAGTAAAATAAAATCACTACAACATTTATTAATATTAAAAAATCACTATAATAAAATCATTATAATATTTATTACTTAAAATAAAATCACTATAATATTTATGGGATTCACATATTTTTCAACTGTCTATTCAAAAGTCAACAACTCAACATACTTTACACATCCAAACAACTCAAAATATTCTCAATAGAACCTATAAACTCACTCCAATCTCTACTCTTAACTATTCACAAATATTCTTAACACTTCTCAACACTTTTCAACACTCAAACGCACCCTTAATTATAAACTGTTGGCGGTTGCAAACCAGTTGAAGCCTATCATCGTCCTTTTCTGGTTGGGTTGATAGTTTGTATCCCGAAATCAAAGCCGACAAGGACAACGTTAAGAGTGCAGGGAAAGCCACGCTGGCGACTGCTACTGCAGACCTTACCAATTATAATACGCCTTCCAAATAGCCAATTAGAAGACATATATCCCACCCAAAGATTGGTAAAATCGATTGATGTGATAGAACTGCTCAAGATGCTGCTAATATAAAATGGTGTGTCAACTTTTATGTCATGATCATATGTCTCATCAAAAAATACTTTATATAAAAATATATTTATTTTATAATATATATTATAAAAAGTATTGTATAAAATGTTGTGTTTATCGCTGCTCATATCTCCATAGTGAGTCTCCATATTTAGATATTTTTTCTTCTTTTTATATTTTTATTTTTTATTTGATTTTTTTATTTAATAATTAAGAAAGTATATATTCATAATGTTGTAAATCTTTTTTTAAATATTTGAAGATATAAAAAATATATACCAAATGCCTTATCGAGACAAATCGATAGAATTTTCCGATGATTGTAGCACCATACATACCATAATTTGCATGGAAACTTAGGCGTGGTTTGGTTACACAAACCATCTTATCTCATTTCATCTAATTACTATAACTTTCTTTTGATTACAGAAATTATTTTATCTCATCTTATCTAATTATTATAATTTTCTCAAACTCTAATATAAAATATAATAAACATTTCAACTTTGTCAAATCTTAAAAAAATAATATTTTAATAATATTTTATTCAACTTTTATCTCATCTGTGTAACTAAACAAGGTCTAAATCTATTTGATCAACATTAAGTTATTATGATGAGAAGTCTTAACATTCACAAAAAGAATTTTATAAACTGATATGATTTTATCTGATTCATTAAATTTATTTTATAATAAAAATAATTTTACATTAAGTCACATCAATTTATTAAATTATTTTTATATAATTTATTTGTGGTCAGAGTATTTTCCTATTATAATTATTCACACGACATCATATATAGGGATTACTTTCATGGTTCTCTTTGCTAAACAAGAGATATATGGGGTTGTTCATCCACATGGGTTACATACAAATTGGTCAGACAAAAAAAGTTAGCCAAAGCAACCAATAAGAACTAGAAATCCAAAACTCCTTGACAAGATCATGTGCACGTACTTCTGCAGACCAAATTGAGGGAGTCAGGGGTGTCTTGTGTATATCATTGCCTTCCGGCCAAGCTAGGCAATGGCTGTTGCCTGGACGCTAGCTCCAGAATAATGCAATGCACATTGACATGGCAGCTTCGCCCTTGAAATTAAGGTCCAGAAAAAACCTGGATTTATCCAACCCAATCTGTATGTAATCCAAACCACAACTACATCCATCTCAACCACTCCTGCAAGAGGAATGTTAGCTCTTAGCTGTACTATATATACTGCTGCTGCGTCTAACAACGACAGCTGCCCCTCCCGGCCTCGTCATTCACGTGGAGCCATTTATAGTTTCGGTGCTTCCAAAATGACAAATTTTACAAAAAAAAAAAAAATTTAGGTGCAGTGAATTTTACGTATTTTATTAAGAGTAATATTAGAGATAAGTTATTATAACAGTACACACTTTATACTTACTGTATGGTTATTTTTAGTTGATTGTTCTTAATACTCACTTGGGGACATATGTAGTCTAGATGATGTCAAATTATATGTGCAAAATGAATACTCTCAATAATGACTTCTATCTATATTTATTCTTTTATTAATAATAATGCTACATACAATTATAAAATATATAAATATTATGTAATCACTTTGAAAAAAGTATGGTCTATTATTAAAAAATTAATTTTTTTTCATGTAGATCTCGTATTTATTAACTTTTTTTAAAGTGATTTCACGGCACTTGCACACTCACGACTGCAACTATCATTTCTCTTTTATTAATGTGATTGACTGCATCATTTTTTTAAAATTTAAAAAAAAAAATTAGTCAATCATATCAATAGAGTGTATAAAAATGATTGTATGTAACATAATTCCAAATTTTATTTAGATGATGTCTACAAAATTAAATTATCTTTCTTTCAAGATCGGTTCGACTAGGGCAGGTTTGGGAGGTGGGATGAGACATAAAATTCTCATCTCATCACATCTCATCATTACACATTTTTCAAATCTCTATACAAAATATAATAAACAATTCAATTTTTTCAAATCCCAATTCAATTTTTTCAAATCTCAAAGCAATAATAATACTAAAACATAATATTTTAAACACTAGAACAAAACACAAAATTCTCATTTCACCCCTCAAACATGCCCGATAATTACAACATGTTATGTAATTAAAATTATTTATATATAAACTAATCTTAATTAACATGATATTATATGATAAACTTATATTATTCTAAAATCAAATAATGAGCCAAAATTATTGAGCCAAAATTATCGAATAATTACTTCAAGATTATATAGTATAGATAATGAGACTGCATCATGTTTTTCCTTTAATATTTGAGAATCATATTCTTGAGAGTGGGCCTTTTCTGTATTTTTTTCTCATCTTTCTTTATTAATCATAAAAGTTGAGAATAATATTAGATATACGTAAGTTTTATACACTCCCTTTTAAAAAAAATGAGATTTATTATAAAAAAAAATAAAAAATTAATTTTTTCTTATGGGTTATAAAAATTTTTTAAAAAAATGTGCAAAACTTATACATCTTAGAATAGTAGTTAAGATGGTTAGATCAATGGATACCTTTTGCAAAGAAAGGTATTTAAGTGATTCATTTACCATTAAACATTTATAGTTTGAGATTTTTTACCACATCATATGAATAAGTATCATGTTAATCAATTTCATCATCAATTCATGCAGTAGATGAGATTTATGGAATTTAAATGCATATTTAATATCACAATCATGATATGCTTTAAACTACGGCCACAGAATTTATATAATTTTTCAAATCTGAATTAAGTTATATTTGAACTTTTTTTCTCTACCTGTCTAATAGGTCATTCATTAATGATTTTCATGTTGTAGAAGAGGGCCGGTTTGGTTTCATTTCATAAATCATTGTAATCACATGCTTACATGCACATGCTAGCTTATTCATGAGCTTCATGATTATATGTTTTAATTATTTGCATGCATTATCGGCGGGTATGAAAGTAGGGGTCTCATCATTGGATCTATCCATATCCATTCGATGAATCCCAATTGGTCTTTTTTTTTTTCTTTGAGAGATTTTTAGTTTTGATGCATATACATTAATTAAATAATAAAAAATATTTTCTTTCGGTAGAGATTTTAGTTAGGAAAATGTTATATTCTACATTCTTATATCACTTATATCTTATTGTGTTGACGGGACTAGAGCCGCAAATAAACAAGACTACTCAGCAAACCACTCAAGATTGGTTCCATCAAATTCGAGTTTGGCTCGTGTCGTATATTAAATTAATCGATCGTGAATACAAAATTATGATTGATTATTAAACGAAATAATTTAATACAAAATTAAAGTTTAGCAACTCGTATGAGTTCTTATTAACTTGAATAACTTGATATGTTTTATTTCTTATAGTATTATCTCTATATTTATGAGGAGAATATATTGAATATTTAAAGAAATTAGAGGAAAACATGATCCTAATACTAAACATGTTACTTGAATAATGCTTTTCTAAACATGTTGTTCATTAATCAAAAGGGTTAAGATAGATGAGGAGGTGGTAGACTTCTCCAAAAAACACCTCATTACAATCAATACAGTACTAAAAAAAAAAAATAAATAAAATATAGGTTGTATGACCAATAAATTGGTCTCCACCTATCTTCATTATTCTTGAAAGATCCAAATGGGGGGCTTTTTGAAGCGACGATAATGAACAATCCGCCAAGTGAACTATGTTGCCACTGCTGAAGATGATGGTCGATAGTTTTGAATTTTATTTTTCTACTCTAAAATGTCTAAAAGATAGATCAACTTCCTCCATCTCAAAATATTTGGTTAAGGAAAGTGGCAACATAGTTAGATAAGTAGCTTTGGATGGTGGTGGCCAAAATAGTTGACATGAAATTGTGTCGACATGTGGAGGATAGGGCCCCCCCCCCCGCCCCTACATGGGCAGGGGGATATTTTGGGCCCCTGTAACCTGGCACCATCCCTGAGGATCAGCAGGTGCTCCCATCGGAGGAGGAGAATAGGAGATGAGAGAACGAAAGTGCCACTGTGCCAGAGAGAGAGAGAGAGAGATGGGGGAGGAGGCGGATGGTTAGGTTTTAAGTTAAACTTAATCCTGAACGGGGTGGTTTACGTCATTTTATTTAAAAAAAAAAAAAAAAAAAGCTAAGTAAATTGACATCATTTTATAAAAAAAAAAGTATTTATTTGTAACATTTTTATCAGGTACCTGGAATATAAATATTAGTTGCTATGGAATTGCATGTGTAAAAGAGAAATTTCTTAACCATAAACAAATTCTACTATAATATATATATAAATTGACATGACTTGTTATAATATATTAGATTGTAAAATTATTTTTATTATAAAATAGATATGACATATTATATAAAATTATGTAAATTTATAAATTTATTTTTATAAAATTTTTATTTGGATGTATTACTTCTCCAATAAAATCTTCACATGATACTTCGTCAAAAGTCAACCGTGACCGGTGGTGATTATAAAAGAAAGTGGAAAGTGAGCCCCAACTCTATAAAAGAAGAGGAAAAAATTCACCACTATCAGAGTTTTTTCTCTCTTTGCATCTCATCAATTGGACCGTTGAAACCGGCTGCATTTTACGGATTTTTGGGGAATGGTGGGGACCTGGCCGCATTTTTCATGCATTTGGCCATTTGGGTTACTTCCTACACTACCAGCTGGGTGCCAAAACTCGTTATTAATAGTGCTTTGGGACCATGGCTTTTCCCTTCTTTTTCTGGCCTCGCTCTACAACCAACTCCATCCTCATTTTCTATATAATCATAAATTCTAAAAAACTTTCCCTAAAACTATTGTCTCGTTTATTTTTATAATTTTTTTAAATTCATTTCATATATTTATTATAAATTTTTTAAATTTTTATATAAAATAAAATAAACAATTCAAATTTTTTTAAATTTCAAAATAAAAATAATATTAAAAAAATATATTCTAATAATATTTTATTTACCTTTTAAATTTAATTTCAACTCATCTCATCTCGTCTGTGAATACAAACGTTACTCAATATCCATTTTTTTCGTGCTTTGGAAAGAAATTATTCGAATCAAAGACACTACTTATATCAAGTTCCAATTCAAACCATATCCATTCATGTATTTTAATTCCATTCCAATAATATTCTTATATATAAAAAAAAAAAAAAAAAAATTTATTTTGGTGTAATCTAATTGAGTTTTGAGTCCTAATATTGAGTAGTGGTATTTGTAAAAGTTGAGTAATTATAAATGGGTGATGCTACAGCCCCCGCTGGGGGCTCCCGCTTGGAGTTCCCGCTGGGGGTGTAGTGTTATTTTACATGTGTTTTGTTTAAGTAATTTTTTATATAGATCTTTTATTATTTTAAAATGTTTTAAAAAAATAAAATAAATTTAAAACATCATTCAAAAAATATTTTCTTAATCAGAAAGTAAAAAAATATATATTAAAAAATACTTTCTTAATCATGAAGTAAAATAAAAAATTATAAAAAATATTTTTAAAAAAATAAAATAAATTTAGAACATCATTAAAAATACTTAATTAGAAAGTAAAAAAAAATTCATTAAAATATACTTTCTTAATCACGAAGTAAAATAAAAAAATATTTGTTTATGATTTTTTATTTTACTTCGTGATTAAGAAAGTATTTTTTAATAATATTTTGAATTTTTTTATTTTTTAAAAATATTTAAAATTATTAAAAAAATCTATATAAAAAACAATTTAAAAAAAAACAGATAAAAAATACACTAATCTCCAGCGGGAGCTCCCAGCGGGAGATATAACATTTCCCATTATAAATATACGGATCGAGTAATGGAGAGGAGTCATTTTAGTGCAATAAGATAGGGATGGGGTTGAGAGGTTACGTCTAAGCCGAAGTCCCAATCAAAAGCTGGCTTCAACGAGGGAGGAGGCCAGGGAGGGACAGTGACACACTATACGAATCTCATTGGTCTGCCACATCCTTTACGTTTGTAACTCAAATGCATCCTTTAAAAATTAAAAACTCTAAAAAATAAAAAGGAAGGGTGTCCCATTCCAATGAGGTTGTAGATGTCTCAGAAACTTTTAATTCTATATATTAAAAAAGAATGGAATTAAAATTACGTTTAGATATTGAAATGATTTATAAATAATAATAAATAATTTATAAATTATAATAAAATAATTTGCTGCCTAAATGCTTAAATGTTGGTCTTGAAGTTGAAGGTATGCAAAGTTTCTTGTTATTTTTAACAAGTTGAAATGAAAAAAAAGAAGGATAAGGTGAGTATAAGATGCCAATCCCAGAGCAATACACGTGACATGTTTGAAGCTTTAAAAGCTGCGCGGCGTGTTTACCGTCTACCTAAATCCAAACAACGGTAACTGTCAAATGGAGCTCCTCAGAATTACTGTTCAAAATTAACACTCAATTATTTTTTAATAATTATAGAGGTTAAAAAATTATTTAAAAAGTAATTAAAATAATAATAATATTAAAAAATAATATTTTACTCAATTTTCATTTAAAACTATCTGTCTAATTGAAGGAAAAAATAAAGTATGACTCCAGATATTAAAAATAGTCTAATGCATAAGAGTAAAATTACTGTTCATTCATGTTCATAATTTATTATGAGATTTAAATTATGTTGAAAATTCAAATTAATTAGATACTGTTATTCTCTTAAAAATGTTCAGCAAAATTTCATCATTTATTTAATGATGAAAAATTAGTATTTTATAAATTAAAGTTGATTTTAAGTATATGATATAATATTTATATTTTAATTATCTATTTTATGATAGTTTAAATCAATATTTAAACATCCACCATTAGATTAAATATAAGGATTCAAGATGAATAGTTGAGATTTAAAACCCCAAACCTAACATTTTCCCCCTCACTCTCCCTTTCTCCCTCTCTCTCTCTCTCTCTGCTTCCCATTCAGCCGCACGTCTTCCCTCTCTCTCGCCCGATCTCCTCATTCAAGTAGCCCAACGCTGCTGTGCGCTACCCTGCAGCGTAACTGACCATCTCACCAGTTTCCTCTTACGCCGGCGAGCAAACCCCACCGTCGAAGCCTCTTGGCAGCTCCTCCTTCAGTCGCACGCAAGCAACCCGAAATGGGTCTCGACGCACAAGTTCTCCACCCTTGCGCCACCGCGGCTCAGCCCCAACTCCACCAAGCACCACAACCGAGTTTCCCTCACGCCGTGGAGCACTTTTATAGAACCCGCCACCTGTAGCTCCTCCCTAATCCCATGCACGCAGTCCCTCTACACGCACGGGTTTCTCCCTGTAACGCCGCCGTTAACTACCCCTATGGCACCGCACCACCACCACCAGCCTCGTTTTTTGCCAACGACCCCTCCATTTCCTCCTTTTCTCCAACCGACGACTCCTGATTTGTGATTTGTTTGGTGATTTTGTAATTTGTTTGGAAACTTGTGTAGTAATTTTCCTTTGAGAATGTGGAGAGGGACGTAAGGGAAATAAGAAAAGCGTAAAACAAGTTTTATATATTAAGATGAGTACTGCTACACGTATGTACAATTTGAGTATTAAGTGACAACTCCATTTTATCAATATTTTTTTAATTTGAATTTTAAAATTTTTACAATTTTCAACATTTGAAAAATCATAATTATAAACAATATTTTTCTATTAAGATTATTTCACAAACTAATATTTAAATTATTGAAATTCATGAATAGGATAGGATATATTGGAGTATTAACTATTAAGTGGTTGAATCTGTATGGCTAATTCGTTTTCTCATTAGAGCATTATTATTGGTTTTATCAAATTCATCTTTAAAATTTAATAAAAAATACATATTTTTCATATATCCAAAAGCTCTTTAACCATAATTCTACATTAGATAAATAATAATATAATAATATTTTTTTATTTTTTTTAATATTTTACAATTATACTAACTATATATTAATTAATAATAATATTTATTCCTTCATATATTTCAAAATTGAACACAGTAATAAAAATAAAAGGATATTGGGAGAAGTGAAAACCGTAGAAAATGAAAATTGAAAACTAAAATAATTGAGATAATTTTTATAATAAAATATTATTTTTGAAGATGAACAATACTTAAATTTACTATAATTTATAGTTTAAGTTTTTACTTTTTGAAGAAGTCAATATAAATTATTTTATTTATATTTCTTCAAATTTTAAAGATGTATTAATTTTTAAAGAAGTCAATACCAATAATCTTGGCGAAGTAATAATGGCGAAATATTTAAAATCTTTTTTATTCATCAGGATTTGCAAGTGGAGTGGTAGTATTGATATGAGAATGCGATTTGCATTTGTCAACGGCGCGTAATTATTTAAAAAAAAGAGTAAATATAGAATTTATGTAAAATAAAATAAAGTTTTAATAATAATAATATATTTTTTTTAAACGATTACAACTATATAGAACATTAAGCGTGGAAACCGGCTATTCCGGTCATCCCTCCCTCCCTCCCTCCGTGTCCTTCTTGGTTCAGCTCCTACTCACCTTTTTCTTTCCTAATTCCTACACTGAACCAGAGTCTTCTGGAGTGCGACTGAAAGGAAGCGCCATGGTCGCGGACCTCCTCACTAACCCTTAAGAGAATCCGCTCTCACTGCACAACAAACATGTATTGCTGTTTCGCCCCCTTTTCTGCTCTCCATTGCTCAATCTGTAGCCACCTCTCCCACCGAAGATCCTTAATCGGAGCCAACCACACCTCCGCTCGCTTCTGCTCTCGCTAACCTCATCATCTCTATCTCTCTCTCTCTCTCTAGTGCCTTCGATTTTGCGGGTTTTTTATTTTATTTTTTGAGATAGGGTGCAACATTAGCAGTCATGGAGCCTGCCACAGGCAAGCCCGGCTCCCTAAGGAGCATTCTGGTCCGGTTGCTCTTGTTCGGTGTTCTCATCATTGTCGTTCGATTCGCCTACGTTGTTACGATTACCGGCGAGTCGTGTAAGGTCGTCGACTTTTGCTTCTTCTCCTTGCCGGAGACTTTCAATGTCATTATCTCCGGTGCCGGCCTTGGAGCCTCTGCTATTGCTGCTAACGGCGCCACACAGACGACCAACGGGTCGGATCTCTACACCAGCAAGGGTTGGATAAAGGCCGTCAATTTCTACTCCTCGGTCTTCCAGGATCTGATATCTGAAGGCTACCTATCGGAGGACTCGAAGTCCCTGTGCGTACAGACCCCTACCGGACAGGACGTCTACGCTCTGAAACAGGTTGGGGTTGAGGACTCGATTGGAATTTTCAAGAAAGCGTCACGGCCTTTGGTAATTAAGGCCCTTCCTAACCGAGTCCCATTCGACGACAATACCTTCGACTTCGTGTTCTCCGGTGGGGGTCGTCTTGACCAGGTGTCTCGGCCGTTGGAGTTGGCGTCCGAGATCGAACGGACGCTGAAACCCGAAGGGTTTGCGGTGGTCCACATTGAAGCCAAAGATTCGTATAGTTTGAATTCTTTCCTTGAGTTATTCAACTCTTGCAAGTTAATCAAATCCCACGATATAGACGGCCTTGATTCGTTGATGCCTTATATACGCGAAATTGTCCTGAAAAAGGAGATTGAAATACTTGGCCTTCGAGGGGATGAGAAACCCAAACCCAATGACGATTCGGAGACTAAGTGCTGGGTTCCGGAGCATAAGCAAGAACTAGTTCAGAACGCGGAGCCGTTGATCATGGAAGAGCCGTTGAAGCCGTGGATCACGTTGAAGAGGAACATAAGGAATATAAAATATCTAACGTCAATGGCTGATATTAGCTTTAAGAATAGGTATGTGTATGTGGATGTTGGGGCTAGAAGTTATGGGTCTAGCATTGGAAGTTGGTTCAAGAAGCAATACCCAAAACAGAATAAGATCTTTGAAGTATATGCCGTCGAAGCTGATAAGGCATTTCACGAAGAATATAGCTTGAAGAAAGCGGTTAGGCTGTTGCCTTACGCTGCGTGGGTGAGGAATGAGACATTGTTGTTTGAGATTAATCGAGACCTGGGCAAGAATGGCAATCATAATAGTAGAGGAATGGGAAGGATTCAACCCTCTGGTGGTGGTGGTAATAATGGTGGGGATGTGAATATGATTCAGGGGTTTGATTTCGCGAATTGGTTGAAGAACACGGTGACAGAGAGGGACTTTGTGGTGATGAAGATGGACGTCGAAGGGACCGAATTCGATTTGATTCCGAGGTTGTTTGAGACCGGGGCGATCTGCTTGATTGATGAGATATTTCTCGAGTGTCATTACAATAGGTGGCAGAGATGTTGCCCTGGTCAGAGGAGTTCCAAATATGAGAAAACTTATGGCCAGTGCTTGGAGCTGTTTACTTCGCTCAGGCAAAGTGGAGTTCTTGTTCATCAATGGTGGTAGCCGGTAAGAACAATAATCCTCTTATAACAATTGTTTCTTTATTTAACAGTATTTTTTTTTAAATTTCTTTATTTTACAAATGAAACACTTGTAGTTTTTATATTTAATTGTATCAAGAATTTTACTTTTGATGTGAGAGGGTTGTAGCTGGAAATGAAAATTTCATTTGTTCAATGTTCTTCGTTGGCCTCAATTGTCAGTCTATGTGAACTTGGATTTTAAAGGGTGCCTTTGTCTTAAAAAAAAGAAAAATTACTCTATTAGGCTATTAGCCATTGTACGAATAGTGCTGAAACACAATTTCAAAGTGCTTTTTAACTCTAAGTGGATGTTTGAGATTGCGGGGTTATAGCGTATAACTTAGTAATAAATTCTACTATTAAAAAGTTATTTACTGTTTTGTAACAATCTGTTTAAAGCACTTCCAAATTCCAATCATGTTATATTTGTTTGTAAACAAATTAAAAAAATACTTTATAAGGTAAAAATAACGATTATTTGGATTTTTAAAAATTATGACCATATTCCTGAAAGTTTGAAAGTTGTAATTATCTAAAATTTGTATAGATATTTTCATCCGGTGACAGTTTTTTTAAAATTCGAATTACGTTCCAAATTATCTAGAAAATCACTTTTCAGGAAATGCATCAAAATGAATCAAATGATATTTTTTCGTCAAACATACATTTTAGCTTATTTGAGATTAAAAGTATTTTGATATGTAATATCCAAACAACCTAATTTTTTTATTAAAGAGCTTTTAAACCTATTTAAGTGCTTTTTAAGATTTCTACCACAATCCCAAACAAGTCCTAAATTTCCATATTTGCTTCCTTGGTGAATGCTGATCGTGTTTATTTTTGCTTGAGTAACTTATTCTGTATTACGTTGCTCACCTTAGTTTGTTGGAAATGAGATATATCTGAAGTCACATATCCTTTGATAAGACTACTCATTGGTGTGCTTTTTTGCGTTTTGAACAGCTAGAAACCTTTGTGAATCAGTTTAGTTTCATGGTTGTGGCAATCAAAGCCTGAGTTTTGAAAATATTGTTTTTTTTTTTACTGGCACCGAGTATTAATGATCTTAATCCATGGAATGTGTGGGGCTTCTGCAAAGAATTTTCCGTAAGTGCACCTCAGGCTCCTAGGTAATTGCAGGTGAAATTTTCTCAGTCCATTGACCCAAAGAGTGTGAATGCTGATTTCGAATCTAAGACGCTCAGTTTATATGGATGTGTGTGCTTGTTTAACAATTGGGAAATGCCACTCTCAACAGTGACCTTCCTAAATTGGTCATATCTTCACTATCTATAGGGAACTTGGCCATAAGAATGATCTTATACATGGGATTCAAAATTAGATCATGAAGATTGTCTTCCTTTACAAGCATCGGGTGATTGCTTTGCAACCTTATATGTGAACTAGAACAAGAAGGTTCCTATGGGATTGCAGCATGCTGCACTTCCGATTCCCGTTGAATGCATTACATTCTTTTAGTGTCTATAGTGCAGAGGTGCATATCTGGTTTGATCTTGTTGCAATCTGCAACCAGTTCCAATATATGGCAGGCAATGCGTGTGATGCTGCAGAATCTGACCAGTGATAAGGAAGCTCAAGAATGGTGCAACTGAAGTAGTAGTACAGATGTGGTATTGAGTTTAAAAAAAGATATGTATATGGATGGAGTCACAAGTAACAAGCCACATGTACAATAGCTTCTACTCGAGTCCAAATCTGGACGTCATCTTACTCTTGGAATTTACTATCATGATTAGGTATCTAGGATTGTTCACCCGACCTGACCTGAAACCAGCAATTCCGACCCGACCCGCTACAGTGCACTTCCGCTTAGCCGTTTACCCGATACTCGACCTGAAGCTGATTTCGGAATTACCCGGTTATTCCCATTTTTTTTTGGTAAATAAATTCTTTATGATCTAGAAAAATAGGAAGTTATTTTGATTTTGAATCACTAAAAGAAAGATCTTCAAATGCTTTTCATTTTTCTAGACATTTTGATTTTGAACAGTAATAACATTGTCTGGAAGCACCCAATGCGATGCTTCGACATGAACATGGGATTGGTCAAGAGGTATTTGAAATCTCTCATCTTTCACTAGTCCCAAATGGGGACACTTCTATCTGTATGCATTGCATGTCTCTCGAGGTTAAAAATCAATTTTTTTTGTTAATTATATGCACAAAATTCTAGATAATTGGTCAATGATTCATGTTTCTTCTTGGCCTACTTTAATAGATTCCAAATCATCATTTGTACATTTCAATGAGAAAAAATCCATTTACAAATCTGTTTGTTAAAACATTCAACACACAATTAACAACTGTATACATCAAAAAGAAAAATCCAACCAAAGGCAACTTCTTGGTTATACCAAAAGGCAAAAAGAGCAATATCTTAATTACATCAATCCCGAAAGATCCACAAGGAAAATCCATAACTAATCCCTCACCAATTGGACCAGCAATCAATAGAAATCCACCATCAATTATGATGTAAGCTGGAAATCCACCATCAATCCCGAAAGTCAACTTCTTGATGTGCAGGTATCAATATAAAGAATTATGAGGAGCATAGTTCTAAGTTTTGTCTACACTTTGAAAAGGTTGCGTCTGCTAGTTTCCAAAGCACACTTCTGCCTACAAAAATTCAAGATGCACCAAAATTCAGAAAGAGAGAGAGAGAGAATGACCAACTTGAACTTATTCCAATTCTAATAAATAATCCATCCTGATCACAACAACTTGCAAGCAAAAATGACAAGCAAAGATAAAAATGTAATGATCTTATTCTTGGATTAGCTAGTTTTGATCCAAAAGTACTTCAAGTAATTTTCAATCGACCTCATTTAAAATATTCTTCAAAGTTATCTCTACATAAAAAAAGAAAAATTATGTTAAAATTTAAACATATACTTAATTGAAAAGACCATATGAAAATAATTTTACCAATTTCTAACTTGTAGCTTTCAGCATCTTCTATTACATCTTGAGAGTCATAATTAATGGAGGGGGCCATTAACCAGTTTTGTGTGCAGATAAGAGATTCAACTGTTGTTGGGGCTAATGAGCTACAAAATGAATCTAAGACACGACATCCAACGCTAAATGTCGACTCAGAAGTAAAAGTAGATATGAGAATAGCTAACACATCTCGAGCCATATTGGCAAGGATCGGATATCTGATTGAGTTCACCTTCCACCATAGTCAAATGTCAAAGTCGGGTGCCGATGCTTCAACACTTTCCATGAAATACTTATCCAATTTTGATTTAGACTCTACCACACCCTTTGATGCTTGATATTGTTCAAACGCACTTAATATATCATCCATATTATCATAAGAAGTGTTGCTTTGGGTCTCACCAATACTTGATTGGCTCTTACTTGAACCTACACTGGATTTTGAATATTGCTTTTACATCCGCTCAATCATCCTCCTTAACCAATCAACAATTTTAGATGCTCGATCAACCCCAAGAATATTTCTAAAACAAAACTCCAAAACTTCCAACTTGAAGCGCGAATCAAGCATAGATGCAATAAACAACATTTTGTTCAATTTCTCAAAATCTCCCCAATACTTGTCATATTTCAACAACATCCTCTCCGACATGGTTTTCAACATATTACTCTCACTCATAGAAAATTTATTCAAATGATTATAGATTGCAAATATTTCTCTAATGAACAAATTTGAAGTTACATAAACTGAGCCTGAAACCCGTAAAGTTGTATCATAAAAAAGCTTCAAAAATTGTACAAAAACTTTAATGGTTTCCCAATCATGTAAAGTTGGTATTCCTTGTCCAACCTAACATAAATATGGGCCAAACTCATTGTCTTCATCTTGCATCACCTCAAACGCCGCATAATATTTGAGAGCCGCACTCAACATTAGATATGTTAAGTTCCACCTAGTTGGAACATCAAGACAAAGAAGCCCACCACCCAAAATATTTTGTTTCTCTGCGCATAACTTGAACTTATTAAGTTTTGCAGGGGAAGACTTCACATATTTAACTGCATTTCGAATCTTGACAATTGATTTATCAACTTCTTTCAATCCATCTTGGACAATAAGATTCAAAATATGTGCACAACATCTTATATGATTAAGTTCATTCTCTAATACCATACAATCCTTAAGTTTGGCAATTTTCCTTAAATAATCGATGGCCGTAGTATTTGATGATGCATTGTCGACTGTGATTGTAAATATCTTTTTTATGCCCCATCTAAGTACAAATGACTCAATCTCTTTTCCTATTGTTATTCATTTGTGATCAGGAACTTTTTAAAAATCTATAATCCTCTTATGCAAGATCCAATCATCATCAATAAAATGGGCTGTTATGCATATATAGTTAAGATTTTGAATGGATGTCCACATGTCAGTAGTGATGTAATCTTATAATCAGATGCCATGAACATGTTCATCAACATATCTTTTCCTAACATGTACATCTTCATACAATCTCGCATAACAGTAATGGGAGAGAGGATTGGAAATCTAGGCTCAACTACAGCCATAAAGTTTTTAAAACCTTGTTTTTCTACAAATCTAAATGGTAGCTTATCCATGATTATCATTTTAGCTACCGCCGATCGTATTTTCTATTCATTGTACTTGACAAGTCCAACACTAGGACTGCTAGTTGTACCATCCATGCCCATCTTCCTAGTCCCAGTCGTTTTTGATTGGGGGTTAACCCTTCCAACTCCACTAGCATTAAAGACTTTACATGTCTAATCATGGTACTTCATCCTTGAAGTACCTTGTTTTTTAGGATGACATAATAAAATCTTATCACAATAATCGCATGAAGCTTTGGGCTCATTGGGATCCTCGACATCCTCAATCCTCGTAAAGTGTTGCCATACATTTGATCTGCCTTGTTTTCTTATGATGGGAGGGCAAACTTGAGGACTAGTTGTTGGGAGAGAGCTTTCCAAAGTTGGAGGTAGAGTTCTATCCAAATGAATCACATTGGGCATTGATTCGGACCCAGATGAAGGCATAGAAGCACTATGTTCCATAAGGTTCAACTGCAATTTGAGATAAATTATGTTACAGCCTGTAAACATAATTATAGAAAGAAAGAGGGAGGAAGAAAGACGGGAAAAAAGAAAAAGAAAAAGTGGGACCAACTATGTCAGTCGGTTGCACCACGGTTGCAAATGACGGTTGTACATTGCAAAGTTGTAAAAAGAATGTCCCAATTTAATCTCTATTGTAAAATGTTAAACTGATGTGAGACATTCTCTAATATTTATCACACTCGACATATTTAATAAGGTGATTTTCAAACGGGATGCTCAGGCCATCATTAATGCAATCAATGATGAGAAGGTTAGCCTCTTTATCTATCTTAGAAGATTCACCATTTATTCTCCCTCTCTCCCTTTGCTCCATAAGGTAAGCACTCTTTACATAATATTTTCCATTTTTTTCAGGCTCCCATATCAGTCTGTCCATTGCTCCCCCACGACTAATGGGTATAGACAGAATCATGTTAGCCTCTTCCTCTTCAAAGATCAACCTTACCAGCTCCTCCTTCCACCTTCTGCCATCCATATCAAAAAGCTCATAAACAAAAGCTTTTTTATGCAGCACCTTCACTCGAGATTGGACACAACCAGAACTAGGTTTAAGCAGCCATTTCTGATCCCATATTTCGATATCCTCTCCATTCCCCACTCTCCATATCATCCCTCTTCTTATCACACCCATAGCAGACCAAACACTTCGCCATACGAATGATGGTGATTTACCCAGAGGAGCTTCAAGCAAATGAGTATCCTTAAAATATTTTTCCTTAAAAATACTCCCAACAAGTGACTGAGGCTCCTTCAACAATCTCCACCCTTGTTTTGCAAGCAAGGCCTTATTGAAATCCTCCAATAATCTGAAGCCCATACCCCCTCTTCCTTTACACTGTCCCAATATGTCTCATCTCCACCAGTGTACCCCTTTTTCCTTTTTATGTTGTGTCCACCAGAACTTTGCAAACAAAGCTTCAATCTCATGACACAATCTCTGAGGTAGTTTAAAAACACTCATAGAATAAGTGGGAATAGCTTGCAGGACAGCCTTAATCAACACTTCCTTGCCTGCTTTAGAAAGGAAACCATTCTTCCAATTTTGAAGTCTATGCCAAACTCACTCCTTTATGCTTCTTAAAGCATTATATTTAGACCTTCCAACTACAACTGGCAACCCCAAATATATCTCATATCTATCACATATCACAGACCCAGCTTCTCTAAAGATTTCCCTTCTCACCTCCTCATTTTTATTGGAGTTGAAGAAGATAAAAGTTTTCTGTTTATTCAACATCTGACCTGAGACTTTTTCATAGCATTCAAGAGTTACATAAATGCTAGCCCATTCTTCCTTTCTGGCCCTTCCAAATATCACACAATCATCAGCAAACAAAATGTGATTTACCCTCAGACCCCCTCTCACAACTACTGTCCCCCTTATTACACCATCTCTTTCAGCTTTTAAAAATAGTTGGCTCAATCCCTCAACACAAATCAAGAACAGATAGGGGGAAAGAGGATTCCCCTGTCTCAATCCCCTGGAAGCTCCAGGGATTGTTAAGCAATTTTTATGGAAGGTTACTAATAATATCCTTTCCACAAACCTAAATTTATGGAAGAGGAATATTGTGAAGGAATCAAAATATCCTATTTCCTTGATGGATGTGGAGATTGTGATGCATGCTATTTGGAATTGTCCTGCAGCTTCAAATGTGTGGGCAGAGGAGGGGAGTCCTGTAAAGAAGTGGTGGTTTGGGGAACAAAGTTTCATCCAGTTATGGGATGATATGCACAGAAAAATTGACAAAAAATAACATTGAAAAAATGGTTGTGACTATGAAAAATATATGGTATAGAAGAAACAAGTTTGTTTTTTAAACTAAATTTTTAAATCCTACACAGGTTGTACAAATAACAACTATAAGTCAAGAAGAATACTCGTTGGCATTGAGGAAGGGGACTAGTGGAGCAAGACAGACGAGTATAGCTAGAAGAGGAATGTGATAGAAGAGGCCTGAAGAGAACCTTAAAGGCAAACTTTGATGCAGCTATTAATGAGTTAGAACAAACTATGGGGTTGGAAGTAGTTATCAGAGATTGTAATGCTGAGGTGATGGCTGCAAAATGTTCAAACAGAAAGTGCAGAAGTTCTCCTTTTATTGCAGAATGTTTGGCTATGTGGGAGGCAATGGAACTGTGTAAAGAGTTTGGTTTTTGGGATGTCTGCCTAGAAGGAGATGCTAAGGAGATAATTGAAGCTATTAACAGAGAGGGGGATGACGATTCTTGGCATGGCCATGTGGTTGGGGATTTGCAGCAGAGGTTGAGACAAAGTGGAATATGGAGGGTTGTGTTTATTCTTCGCGATGGAAATGAAGTGGCTCATCATCTCGCAAAGTTGGCAGTTCATTGTACTGATGATCTATATTGGATAGAGGAGGGTCTTGAGTCAATTAAGAATTTGGTAGCTATCGATAAGAAGAATAGTGAAACTCTAAGTGTTTGTTCATAAATACAAGGAGCTTTTTTTTCAAAACAAAAAAAATGATGAGAATGAAGATCTCTCCTATTATGGAAATGTTAAATAAGACATAAAGAAGTTCTTCGATACTTGTCCTCAAATTCTACCCAAACAGACATATACATGAAGTCATGGTCAAGACAAGTATGTCACTTAAGTTAAAGAAGACAAAGAAATTCTTGGATGCTTGTCCTCAAATTCATGGATGCTTGTCCTCAAATTGTTCTTATAAGTCTGATCTCAAGTCATTTACATCAATTAGTTGTCTTCAAAATTAGTTGGTGTCCAAGTTCTGAATTGGCACAGAACATTAATGACACATTAAAAGAAGAACGCATATAAAGAAGACTTTGAATGTTCCGTGAATGAAACTTCATGTAAGTGAGGAGCTAAATTATTTTGACATTGACATTGACAGATTGGAAACTAATTTAATTCATTCTCTGATTGTGAACCCTATTTTTAGCTATATTTTTATACAAGTTTATGAAAGGACAAAACAAAAATGATGAGGGAAAAAGGGGATTCTTAATACGAATCAGAAAAGGTAAGGAAAATTATAAAACAGTTGTTATATATGTTAATACTTTATAAATATGTCGAGTGTGATAAATATTAGTGAGATATGTGAGATACCAAGTACAGAGGTTTGAACAGAGTTTTGTAACTAAATTTCCCGCTTGTTCAATTGCTGCAAAAAGACACATAGATTCGAGCACAACAATTTCAGATGTTCAAGGAGTGGTATGCTTGTTAGTTTATTTTGATAGCAACTATAAGTCAAGAGGAATACTCGTTGGCACTGAGGAAGGGGATTGGTGGAGCAAAACAGATGAGTATAGCTAGAAGAGGAATGGGATGGAAGAGGCCTAAGGGGAGAAGGTTAAAGGCAAACTTTGATGCAGTTATTAATGAGTCAGAACAGACTATGGGGTTGGGAGTAGTTATCAGAGATTGTAATGATGAGGTGATGGCTGCAAAATCTTCAAACAGAAAGTGCAGAAGTTCTCCTTTTATTGCAGAATGTTCGGCTATGTGGGAGGTAATGGAAATGTGTAAAGAGTTGGGTTTTTGGGATGTCTGCCTAGAAGGGGATGCTAAGGAGGTAATTGAAGCTATTAACAGAGAGGGGGATGACGATTCTTGGCACGGCCATGTGGTTGTGGATCTGCAGCAGAGGTTGAGACAAAGTGGATTATGGAGGGCTGTGTTTACCCTTCGCGATGGAAATGAAGTGGCTCATAATCTCGCAAAGTTGGAAGTTCATTGTACTGATGATCTATATTGGATAGAGGAGGGTCTTGAGTCAATTAAGAATTTGGTATCCATCGATAAGAAGAATAGTAAAACTCTAAGTGTTTGTTCATGAATACAATGAGCTTTTAAAAAAAAAAAAAATGATGAGAATGAAGATCTTTCCTATTATGGAAATGTTAAATAAGACATAAAGAAGTTATTGGATACTTGTCCTCAAATTCTACCCAAACTGACACATACATGAACTCATGGTCAAGACAAGTACGTTACTTAAGTTAAAGAAGACAAAGAAATTCTTGGATGCTTGTCCTAAAATTGTTCGTAAGAGTCTGATCTCAAGTCATTTACATCAATTAGTTGTCTTTGATATTAGTTGGTGTCCAAGTTCTGAATTGGCACAGAACATTAATGGCACATTAAAAGAAGAACGCGTATAAAGAAAACTTTGAATGTTCCGTGAATGAAACTTCATGTAAGTGAGGAGCTAAATTATTTTGACATTGACATTGACTGATTGGAAGCTAATTTAATTCATTCTCTGATTGTGAACCCTATTTTTAGCTATCTTTTTATTTAAGTTTATGAAAGAACAAAACAAAAATGATGAGGGAAAAATGGGATTCTTAATACGAATCAGAAAAGGTAAGGAAAATTATAAAACAATTGTTATATATGTTAATACTTTATAAATATGTCAAGTGTGATAAATATTAGTGAGATATGTGAGATACCAAGTACAGAGGTTTGAACAGAGTTTTGCAATTAAAATTCTCGCTTGTTCAATTGCTGCAAAAAGACACATAGATTTGAGCACAACAATTCTAGATGTTCAAGGAGTGGTATGCTTGTTAGTTTATTTTGATAGCAACTATAAGTCAAGAGGAATACTCGTTGGCACTGAGGAAGGGGACTGGTGGAGCAAAACCGATGAGTATAGCTAGAAGAGGAATGTGATGAAAGAGGCCTGAAGGGAGAAGGTTAAAGGCAAACTTTGATGCAGTTATTAATGAGTCAGAACAGACTATGGGGTTGTGAGTAGTTATCAGAGATTGTAATGGTGAGGTGATGACTGCAAAATGTTCAAACAGAAAGTGCAGAAGTTCTCCTTTTATTGCAGAATGTTCAGTTATGTGGGAGGTAATGGAAATGTGTAAAGAGTTGGGTTTTTGGGATGTCTGCCTAGAAGGGGATGCTAAGGAGGTAATTGAAGCTATTAACAGAGAGGGGGATGACGATTCTTGGCACGGCCATGTGGTTGTGGATCTGCAGCAGAGGTTGAGACAAAGTGGATTATGGAGGGTTGTGTTTACTCTTCGCGATGGAAATGAAGTGGCTCATCATCTCGTAAAGTTGGCAGTTCATTGTACTGATGATCTATATTGGATAGAGGAGGGTCTTGAGTCAATTAAGAATTTGGTAGCTATCGATAAGAAGAATAGTAAAACTCTAGTGTTTGTTCATGAATACAAGGAGCCTTTTTTCAAAAAAAAAAAAAAATGATGAGAATGAAGATCTCTCCTATTATGGAAATGTTAAATAAGACATAAAGAAGTTCTTGGATACTTGTCCTCAAATTCTACCCAAACTGACACATACATGAACTCATGGTCAAGACAAGTACGTCACTTAAGTTAAAGAAGACAAAGAAATTCTTGGATGCTTATCCTAAAATTGTTCATAAGAGTCTGATCTCAAGTCATTTACATTAATTAGTTGTCTTCGAAATTAGTTGGTGTCCAAGTTCTGAATTGACACAAAACATTAATGGCACATTAAAGGAAGAACGCGTATAAAGAAGACTTTGAATATTCCGTGAATGAAACTTCATGTAAGTGAGGAGCTAAATTATTTTGACATTGTCATTGACTGATTGGAAGACAATTTAATTCATTTTCTGATTGTAAACCCTATTTTTAGCTATCTTTTTATACAAGTTTATGAAAGGACAAAACAAAAATGATGAGGGAAAAAGGAGATTCTTAATACGAATCAGAAAAGGTAAGGAAAATTATAAAACAATTGTTATATATGTTAATACTTTATAGATATGCCGAGTATGATAAATATTAGTGAGATATGTGAGATACCAAGTACAGAGGTTTGAACAGAGTTTTGCAATTAAATTTCTCGCTTGTTCAATTGCTGCAAAAAGACACATAGATTCCAGCACAACAATTCTAGATGTTCCAGGAGTGGTATGCTTATTGGTTTATTTTGATGCCTAAAGTTTTCTTGGTCTTAAATTTAGCCTTTTGTTGTAAGATTATAGTGACTGTCTTGTGTTTCTTCTTCAATCATTTTCACTTCGTGGTTTTAAAAACCTAACCAAGTCTACATGCACCTAAGACTGCTCTACATAAAATGCCAACTTTTCTTATTACATTCTGGACCAAAGAATGAAAAACACTGTTTTTTAGACTAGAGAACACCTGTACAGCCATGGGAGTAACATTTGTATTATCCTCAACATTTAATAAACAGTTGAGGACCAATTTAATTTCTCAAAAACCAACACTCCCAAATGGGTCCAACAAAACTAAACTCTCAATAAGAATTTGCATTTTGACTCTGAGGTGTCGATTAGGCACTTTGAATAGTTTGAGGAAATAAGTGAAATACTCAAAAACCAGCCACACCGTGACAAAATCCCAAACAAATCGATCCAAAAACAGGAGATAAGGAAATCTAAAAACTCAAACAAGTATACAAAAAAAAATGAAAACCAATCTGAAATAAACACCCAAAAATCTCACAAAAACACCCACAGGCCACAGTAACCTTACCTTGGATGGTCGTAGAGTGACTGAGCGCGAGCTGCAAACTGCGAGCTGCGAGTTGCAAGAGAGAGCGAGTTGGGAGAGAGAGCCGGAGTTGCAAGAGAGAGTGAGAGCAGGAGAGCTTCGAAGTTGTGAGAGAAGGGTAGAGGTTTTGACGTGAGAGAGGGTTTTGAGTTTTTAAAATGGGTAACGGGTAATACCTGGAAAAAGAAGGAAACGGGTCGGCTAATTCCGGTACCGATTTTATGTGCAAATGGGTCGAGTTTTCAAGTCGGGTCGGGTACACGGGCTTTTTGTTCAACCCTAATCATGATCAAGTCAAGGTGGCGGACATATTTTTTGCCCTGTTGTGAGCAATGAGCATATACCTCTAGCAAGTAACTACAAGAAGCTAAATTTATTTTAGGAAAAAGCTACAGTGCCCCTGAGCTATACCGATGGATTTGCCTCCTTGATGTGGCCTTACCACGTGGAGGCCATCTAAGCAATTATTTACAAAAAAAATGAGACACAAAGGTAGGTTATGTGATTACGTCTCCCTCTCCCCGACCTAGAAACCCTAGGTTCTGTGATTCCATCCAATAACATATCTCTTACTCAAGACTGCTATTTACTTTCTATTTTTCGGTTTGGTCCCGTTTGGATATAGAAACGATTTCATCTCATTTCATCTTATCATTATAATTTTTTTAAATTCTCACACAAAATATAATAAACAATTCAATTTTTTTAAATTTCAAAATAACAGTAATATTTAAAAAGAATATTTTAACAATATTTTATTCAACTTTCATATAAAATTATCTTATATCATCTCACTATCCAAATGGGGCTAAAACTTCTATAGATTTGAAAAATAGAGGCTACATTCCATATCATTATGAAGCCCACAGTTCTGCACGTAGTCTACTTCTAAGTTACAAATGGTCAGAAAGTGTAAATAACCGGCTCATCTTCCATTTGATATTCCTCTTGCACCTAGAAGAATCACCCTTTTCTGGCATCCTTTTGTATTGATATTTCATTTATTAGCATAAAAAAGGTATTTAAGCCAAGAACGAAATGGATAAACTTAGAAAGCAAGGGCCAAGAGCATCACATAAACTTCCACATAAGGTCTTAGTGATCCTCATTTCGGAATAGGTACTAGTTATGGGCTTGTTTGGAAAGAGATCTCATCTTAAAATTTTTATATCATCTCATTTCATCTCATCTCCTTTCCAAACATAATTCAAATACAAACATTTTCAAACTAATCATTACAACTTTCTCAAAATTCAAACAAAAAATAAAAAAACAATTCAACTTTTACAGATTTCCAAACAAAAATAATATTATAAAACTATATTTTAACTTTATAATAATTTTTATTGAACTTTTTCTCTCTCATTTTCCAAAACCCAAAAAATAATTAACTCAAACTATCTCATTACTATTCACAAATTATTTTACTATTATTTACAAAAATTTTATCTTATCTCACTCCCTAAACGAGCTCTTGTGGTTCGATGGATGGTGCTGGAGCTCTGCTGAAAATGGAACTATGCCATGCAGATGGAAGGATCACTAATGGATGGTGCCTCAAGTCACTGGTTTTGGGACATGAGTGATGGAGGGAGGGTGAGGGATGTGGGGGAGTGGTTTTAGGGTTTCGTTCAAATGGGGTATGTATGTTCTTTAGTTTTTTTTTTTTTTTTTTTAAATGTGGCCACCACGTGGCAATGGCACGTCAAGGGAGAAAATTCATTGGTATAATTTAGGAGCAAAGTAGCAACACTCTTTATTTTAACCGTCTAAAAAAATCTCTCCAATTGAGAAAAATGTGGGCTACTGATTTACAAAATTGGAGGAGCCAGCTAGGATTCAAAAAGATAAGAGTACGAAGTTCATGCGCCACCACTGCATGTTGTCCAACATTGACACGCATCATTCCATCCACTTTCCCTGATCTCAAATATTATGAAATTTGCCTTCGCTACCCTTCTCCAACTCAAAGAAAGCTTATAGATTGAACCATTTTTAATTTTATTTGCCTTCATTTCTCACTTTTTTTTTCTTTTTTTCTTTTTTATATTGGAACACCCCACCCCCTCTTTTTCCATTTTTAGTAGATATTATTTGCTTAGGAGAAAAAAAAAACTACGAGAAGCTAAAATAAGTGATAAGTGAGCAAAGGCCTTTCACAACAACGTTTTCAATGGGATGGGTCTTGTATATTGGTGGAATGAGATGTAAACAAACAAAGACGACTAATAAATCATTCAAAATGGACTTGACCAAACTCAAATTTGATTCTATTTGTTTATTAAATGAGTCTTTTATCAATACAATACTAAGATCGGTTATTAAACGATATAGTTTTATATTGCTCGGCTTGACTTGTATAATTTAAATAACTTTATCATTTTTATAGCATTTTCTTAACTTTATAATAAGAGTATATTAAGTATTTAAACAAAAGAGGAAATGATATTCATAATGCTATTAGTGTTGTTTGAATTCTTGTGAATATGATCCTTGATATATATATATATATATATAATAATGCTACTATTTGCCTAATTTTTCCCCCTCATTTTGACCACTCATATATTTAATTTTTTTTCTTTTACTTACTAATTAAAGAAGTGATTATTAGTGTATTTTTTTATTTTTTTAAAAAATGTAAAGAAATGTAAAAATAAAAAATAAAAAAAAATAAAATTTATACTAGTAGGCACGCCGAACGGTCAAAGCTGGGCGGCACATTACCCATATATATATATATATATATATATATATATATACTATACAAACATATTTACCAAAAGCAAAAGTTAGTTCTTAAAAAATTGTAGATAAAGTTATAAGATATAATATAAATAATCTATTATATTAAAACTAAGTAGTTTGTGATAAAGTTTAAACTCGTTTTGAAATAAATAATATTGTAACTCAATAATAAACTCGAGCTTGGTTAGTGCTTAAATAAATATTAAATGAATAAAACTTGACCATGCCCACTGCTCGTCAATTACATCATAGTTAGAAATGGTACTAGATGGTTGAAATATGACTGTATGAGGCTAAACAATTACGTGGCCTTCTTAGATTGGACAAAAATATTGTATCTTTGTCCAATCGACACCAGTCGATTAAGAGAAGCTAGCATTGATGGGAGTTGGTTTTTTTATTGCTTGCTTCTTGCTATAGACAAAAATGCCAGTGAAATATGAAGGGCATGCAGGCTCGATAAATCAATATATTTATATAGGGGTTGTTTTCACAAGAAAGGTCGAAAAAGAGTGGGTTTTGTGTGATCCACAAAAAACAAACAAGAACAAAAATGGCTCGTCTCTCTTCATCTTAATCATGTGCGACAATATATATTAACGTTTCATCAATTTTGTTGTTTTTGTTGGAAATGTTCCCTTCCACTTCTTCATGTAGCTAACTGATCTTTTATTAGCATTTTTAATATTTTTTTAAAGTAGCTTGCTTAGAAAAAGAAAATTATTAAAAAAATGGGATCAAATTAATGAGGTTATGCAATGAGGAATGCTATGCACTAGCTACTATTTACTTCTACACTTCACATCTATAACTTTTTCATAGGGTGTGTGAGTGTTTTTTATAGGATGTGGAGGTGTTTTTCATAAGGTGTGAGATGTGGGATGGTAAATGGTAACTGATGAGATGAATTTTTCTTATGCAATTAAGGCCCATTTTAGGCCAGAAACTATTGCCTTCACTAGAAATTATTCTACTTTCTTCCCTCTTTTTTTCTGAGCTATTAATTTATTTTCAATTACTATAATGAATTTTTGGTAATGCCTGAAAATGACAATGGATTAATTTTAAGAAGATTGTTTGATGGGAAATCTTGTTTTTATGAAAGTATAATATATACCCAGGATAATTTATTAAGAAATAGTGGTATATATATATATATATATATATAATGCCACATTGTTTGAGATGAAATATTTTTTTCTTAATTTTAATGAATTTTAATCATAATATTAATTAACCCTTTAAGTGTATAAATTTAGATATAGCTAGAAATTCCCAAATGTATATAACTTTTTGTCAGCAAAAAGAGCTGATCTTGAACTTTCCATGGGTTTAGAGGACCATGCACGTCGAGATCATTTGTGTGTTAATTTCATATAACGAGGAGCTGGCCGCTTTTCACTCTTAAAATCCACTTGTTTGTTAAATTGTACATGTTTTTTTACATTTAAATCATGATTGGCTCTTTTGTCAACCATTCTTGTACGTCCCTCTATATAAAAACTGGTTTTCTTGGCTCTAATCTATATATAACTATGAAACTCTTCACCACAGAATTCTCTCCTCCTTTACTCTTCATCATCCATTCAAAAGTTCCTTGAGAAATTTCCTCCTCCATTGTTCTGCTTGTTCTTTCCGAGAGTTTATGCGTTATCGGTTGGATTTTGGGTGCTTTTGTATCGTGGGGTTCCAATCATGGGCGCCTGTTGTACTAAGGATGGTAGGTGTAGAGGGTTCATGGGGGATCTTGTGGAATGGAAGGAAGACGAGGCGGGTGAAGAGATTGACATTCGACGTGGATCAGATGCTGGAGACCTTATAAGGTTGAAAGGATCTTCTAGCTTTACATCAATGTACACCCAGCAAGGAAGAAAAGGGATCAACCAAGACGCCATGACAGTTTGGGAGGTAACATTAAATTCTTTCTTTCTGACGATCTATACTATAAAGTAGTTTTGTTTGCCTTTTTGGGTCGTCTAAGTTTGTGGTGATTGATAAATTTTCTAAATTTGATTCAGACATCCTTTGTGTTTATTATATATATATATATATATATATATATACATATATATATATCCAAATGTTGATGAAACAATGATCATTAAGCTGTGTATTCAAGCATGTTTTCTGGAAAACTAAATATGTTCTAGCACTTTTCCAACATATATATATATATATATACATATGTTGTTTTGTTAAACAAGATATATATTTCAGGATTTGTCTGGCGAGAAAGAAATGTTCTTCTGTGGTGTTTTCGATGGTCATGGTCCCCAGGGTCACAGAGTTGCACACCATGTACGTGACAATCTACCCTCAAAGCTCTCTGCAGCACTTAAAATCTCACAACGTCATCAAAAAAAATATAGTAAGCTTGATGTTGATGTTACCGATACCGACGATGATTCTAGTGGTAATTGCAACAGTCGCGTCGACATCAAAGATCGTCCTAGGAACCCGTCTAGTCAGAATATATCTCTTGCTTCATGGGAAGGCACCTTTGTTAAATCTTTCAAAGAAACGGACGAAGAACTTTGTCTAAATTCCTCCATTGATAGCTTTTGCAGTGGTACCACAGCCGTGACTATAGTTAAACAGGTAAGTTAGATACAAAGTTAGAAAGAGAATCCGAGACTACCTTTACTTTTCAAAAGATAACGATATCCCAATTTTATTATAAAAAATTTACTCATCATTCACACACCACACACTACACATAATTTTTTATTTTTTTTATTTTTTTATTTTTTTCTCTTATCAAATATGTGGTATATGAATGATGAATAAAATAACCAAACTCAGTCATACCTAGCTAGTCGGAGACATATTCTAGTAGAGTGTTCTTTATATAATTAATTTCCCTATTTTTAGGGTCACCACTTGATAATTGCCAACTTGGGAGATTCTCGAGCAGTTCTTTGTACAAGAGGAGACAATAATCAACTTCTACCCATTCAACTCACAGTTGACTTGAAACCAGATGTTCCAAGTGGGTCTTTTTTTACCTAGCATCTTTATCTTCCTCTCCTCAAAGCATGAGCAAACTATATAAATTCAGTCTAATTAAATCACAGTTTTTAATTCTGATGTTGACTCAGGTGAAGCTGAAAGAATAATGAATTGTCGAGGCAGAGTTTTTGCAGTGGAAGGACAGCCTGATGTTTATAGGATATGGATGCCTGATGAAGATTGCCCTGGTCTTGCCATGTCAAGGGCTTTTGGAGATTTCTGCCTCAAAGACTGTGGTCTGATATCAGTTCCTGAAGTTTCTTATAGGAACCTGACTATCAAGGATGAGTTTGTGGTTCTAGCAACCGATGGGGTAAGAGTTTTAGAAAAGCACAATTCAAAAAGAAAAATTAAGCTTGGTTTAGTGTGCATTAGTGAAAGACAAATTAAAAGGTTTAAATCTGTTGTTCTCACCCAAACAATGTTAAATTCAGGGACACTATCACACTTGCAAAACTTCAGACTTTCAAGAACTAAAGCCATTGGATGGACTGCCTTTTTTTGCAGGTATGGGATGTGTTAACAAACGATGAAGTTATAAAAATAGTTTCTTCTGCAAAGAAACCATCAATGGCAGCCAAATTGTTGGTAAATCATGCTGTTACAACCTGGAGATGTAAATATCCGAGTTCCAAGGTTGATGACTGTACAGTCATATGCTTGTTCCTCAAAACCAAGCCCATCTCTGAAGTGACTCCAGGAAGTGTGAACTGCTCCTCATAACTTGATACTTCTAGCCTCTAGGCTCTAGATCCACTAGGTTTGAGGTAGACTTGAATCTGTGAATAGCAAGGTTAGTGTAATAAACTCGACCAAAAAGTGCAATGCTCTCCTAAAACTGAGTAGAACACACTCAAATGATTAGATTTGTAAAGTTTACAGCTTTATGAGTTGGTTGGGAACAAACAGAGCGTTTGAAGTGGCTGAAGCTCGCTGCACAGTGGTTTTCATGTTCTTGCAGTTGAACCCCATTAAATGATTTTGTAAATTATCCCTTTCATTATATCTGAGAGAATTATATCCACCATGATTCCTGTTAAATTTGTTTGGAAACTTTGTACAAATGCTATAAAACAATATTCATTTGTAATTTCTTCAATCTCCTACTCGTTAAGTTAGCATAACAGTTTACAATTTTTATGAGATCTTCTATTTTTTTTCCTTCATAAATTTCCAAAGACACAGAAAACCACACCCTTTCATTGGTGAATGATGAAGTTAAGGTCTCGTTTGGATGAGATGAGTTGAGATGAGAGTTAAAAATTGAATAAAATATTATTATGATATATTTTTTTAATATTATATTTGTTTTGGAATTTGAAAAAATTGAATTGTTTATTTTATTTTATATGAGAAAATTGTAAATAATTAAATGAGATGAGTTGAGAAATTTCCTGAAAACAAATGAGGCCTTACTCTAAGTAAGTTTTTATAGCTATTTACTCATATTTATCGAAATAAATTTAGTTGATACATTTTCGATTCATACAGGACAAATATCTCCAAAAGGTTCATTTTTCTCGGCATGCCATTCCACTTCCTGAGTTTATGCAGGTAGACTATTTGCATCAGTATCCAACTGAAGGCCTAAAACCTGATCATAAAACCAAATGTAAACCAGCAACATGCTGTAATTATAGAAATCAGACAAAGACTGCCATTGTGCCACCCTGATCTCCAACACCACGGGCTATAATTATAGAGCTTGGACAGTACTTTCCACCAATTTTTCTTTGTTGCAGAAAAAAACCAGAGAAGGGCCCCTTGGAAGGTACACGATACATAAAAGCAACGAGCATGCACCTTCTTTATCATTTGGCGTTTGAGTCCGCATTATGGCTTTAGAAGTCTTCAATAACATACAAGAATAAGAAAAAAGGAGCTTGTTTTTTACCATGATGAATATTCCACCATGGCATACTTCTAGTACCATTAAAGCCCATATGAAGAAGACTTTTGGATCATTTTTGTACCCTGATTTATTTATTTTTTAAAGCAAGTAAGCATATTATAGATGAACTTAAAGATAACAGGTTACAAAGTTCGATGGGGTGAGAGTTCCCTACAATTTTTTCAAAGTCAATAGATACAACATGAGAAATAAGAAAAGAAAGATTTGGAGTAAAAAATTTGGCTCTCACCTATTTTCCGCAAGAGGAAGCTTGAAGCAGTTTTTACATAGTCTGATGAACAGACTATAATACTATAGCTAAAAGCCGCAGTGAAGAGTTGTGTGCTACATTTTGTTTGTTTGGACTGGCTGAAAAAAACTTTTATGACTACTTCAACTTGATTATTGGTTGGAGAAAGCGAGAACATATGATAGTAGCAATTAGAAACTGTGTCGAATTATCGACGAAAGACCATCATTGGCTGTGGTGGCGCGTGCAGCTCACGCGCCACTCTAGGAGTGAAAGTATAGTTTAGACCTAGAAGATCTGATGTCGCTAGTCACAAGGGTGCCGCACGTGGCAGCATCAGGCTCTCCAAGTAGCGTGAGACTACACGTCGCACTTTTGAACTGTTTTCTTTTGCCTTATAGTAGATAGGAAGAGTCTAATGGTGGGACATGTGTCTGTCTAAGGATGCCGGAAGACAATAGATCGGCATATTTCGGTGTTATGGACGGAAAACTAAAGGGAGAAAAAATAAAAAGGCAACCTGAAACAAAAAACAGGTCCAGCGAAGAGGGAGGGTGGGTGGAGCAAAAGTTCCAAACCCCAAGTGAACGGAGAGGAATCCCTAAGTGGTGGAGAGAGGTTTTTTATCGCTGGAGAGAGAGAGAGAGAGAGAGGAATCCACGATGTTTAATGATGTAAAAAGTTAAAAAAAAAAAAAGAATTTATTGGAAAAATACAATTATCTACTAGTCAGAAAGAAAACATAACCATGCAATGACACCCAGAGAGTCCTCCTTTTGCTAACCCCCCAAACACCCTGAATAAAAGATGAAAAATTCTAAACATAAGCCTCACAATCTGCAAACCCACTTAAAAACATGTGATTTTACTTTTTTATCCTCATATTTTATATTGAATTCAATATAAAATATGAGGATAAAAAAGTAAAATCACATGTTTTTAAGTGGGTGTGCAGAGTGTGAGGCTTCTGTGTAGCACAACTCATAAAAGATACAATAGCGATTTATCACACAAAAGATTGCAACCCATTACGCAATCCCTTTCAAGACCAGGCACCCTGCAGATTTCCTTGGTGCTTTGTGCAAGCAGCTAATCTCTTCTATCAAAACCCTAATTGTACCAGAAAGGAATCTCTCTAGTGGAACAGCCACGGATACGGACAAACAGTTTTGGGCACTGATATGACCAAAGTTTATCTGCTTTTCTTCTACACAAGGCAATATAATAACACCATTTCTTTATACATTACACTAGTACTATCAAGTAGAGTTTCTTTTAAGTTCGTTCACAACACTGACACCATTAACTAAACCCCCTCAAAAAGGAACTAAACAAAAATCCAAAGCACATTTTAATATTAATTAGCATAGTCGAAGGTAGATGGTACTATGGCAGTGGATTTGCGCACAACGTAACGATAAGCAGCAACTTTTTTCTTCCTGGAAGCAGTGTTGTCTACTGATAGCACCATTTTACCTGCCTCACGTGCAGTGAACGAGTTGTAAACTGCTTCTTCTGATGCTGCCATCTTCCTAGGCTTCTCCACAGCAATGGTGTAGCTGCCTTCTGCACAGGGCACGAACTCTGCACTGTATTCCAACTCCCAGCCCCCCACCACTATGTCCCATGCTATCGTTGCACCAGCCTAATTAACCAAAAACAGTACGATCAAACCCAAGTTTGAAATTCGAACCATGTGGTTAGAAATTACACTAAACTTTAATGTCTGAAATGTTTCTACCAATAGATGCAAATTAGTACCAAAACAAATTAATAGAGGATATAGTAAATGAACCTCGATTCCCTCGATCTGAATATTAACTTTCTCTCCGCCTTTGACGGTGAACTCGGAGGCTGGTTTTGGGGGACCTTTCTGTAAATCACTGGGTCGGCTTAGTCCACCGTACTGAACAGGAACATCCTCAGGCCTAATGAACCTGTCCCCAAAAGCAAAACCCACCTCAAAAACATAACTCCAAGCAGCACAAAAGATGAAGGTGAAATTGAAATTACTACCTATAGATGAAAAAAAAGGGATAAGGAACAGAGTTGTCCAGAAACAGGAAAAAGAAAAACAGAGAGAAAGAACCAAGTTTTCATTAACAAGGGAACAAGAACCAAAAGGGGTAATGTGTGAGTGGGCAAGGAAAAAAAAAAACCGTCTCCAAATCTTTAAACTCTTGGCTCTTGCAGAAGATGCTGAAACAATGAACCAAACGACCCAGGAAAGACTTCCAATGAGCAAAGAAGAGCAGAGAATAGACAAAGAACGTGGCATAGGCAGTATTGAATAAATTACCGGTAGTCAACCAAATAAAACACACACACAAAGATAGGGAGTAAGAGACTTTACTTGTAAAGTGTCTCGGCCACATTCCCTTCCTTACAGATCACGAACTTACTCTTAGTTCGCTGAGTTAGAAATCGACTGAACATGGAATATAATAAGCTGAAGTACCATGGAACATTGATAAAAATCTGAGCCCAGAAAAGTAGCGGCCAAAAACAAACAAAGATCAGTCTCTAGAACAACCACACAGGCCCAAAACCCTCCACCAAATTCTTTAAATTCATGAAATAAAACAGGAATATTACCTTGCGAGCGACCATTTCAGGATAGTTATCTTGAAACAAGGAGAGGATGTGATTAGAAGCGACCCTTAGCTCTCTCTTGGGCATGTCCTTGAGATCAGTGACCTGGATGATAGAGTTAACCCCACCGGGCTTAAAATGTAGAAGGTTAATCCCTCTCTCAAGCACCTGAACCCTCCATCTCAAGAACTTCTGGAGCTTCTCTTCGTCACCAAAGATCCTCTCGTACATATCTCTGTCTCTGAAAACCCCGTACGCGTTGTAACAAACAGGGTGCCCCTCTGTGTCATAACCATGCATATAGGCCACAACACCCTCAAGCTCCTTGAACCCCAGATCCTCCTCAATAACACTATCCGCTCCGAATTCTCTCCTCCATCCCAAGCATTTCAGCAACATGTTGAGGGAGTCAGAGACCCTGAAGTCTCTGGCTCGCAGGAACTTCAAGAGAATCACATCGGCCTTCTCGTCACCTCCTAAGAGAGGGATGCCCCACATTGAAGCATCAGAGGCATCAGATGCCAAGAGCTTGTCCTTGAGCTCTTTGAGAGCTTTCTTTTCCGAGGACTTGAGGTGGGAGACGAAGTAGGTGTCCTCTCTGAATGAAGGAGAGCGAAGCGTGGCGGCCGCCATGAGTGTGGTGACGAAGCTTTTCTTATAGGGTCTTGGGGACGCCTCTGGGAAGTCTTGTAGTGGGGTGTTTTGGATGGAGATGGGCGATGAGGCTTCCATTAATGGAGTTAATTTTGGGCGAGACCCGAATGGCTTCTTTTTGTGAAAATGCAGAGTCAGAGAAAGAATTCAAGAAGGAAACCAGCGAACTCAGTTGATACTAGACTGTAACGGAGGTTTTTTAAGGGCGCAGAGGCAGCACTGCTTTCGATTCTCTGCGAAAGCACAGTGCTTTCTTTATATTGAGAAAGAGAAAAAGACAGGCACCAGAGGAAACAAATAAACAATCAAGGGGAGACGAGAGTGAGAGATTTGAGCAGCGATTCTACTTTGAAGTTTGAATATTCAAAAGCAGCTTAGAAAATCGAACAGACAGAAAAGACAAGGAAAAGAAGAGACTCCTCACTCCTGAGCATTTGAACGCAAGAGGTGACTACACGCGCTACCGTAAAAACACTGTTGATATAAGTTATTATTTATTATTATTATTAATTTTTTTTTGTTTGAGTTTTGCTAACTAAATTCATTTTTGTGTAGTTTTTATAAATTTTATTAATATGATTAATCAATACAGTTATTTTATATTAAAAAAGAGTTACACAACTAATCACGTAAAATATATAAAAATAATTATACATAAAGTTTTTAATTTTTTTTATTGGTTTAGAATTTCATAGTTAATAATAATTTGTTTTTATATTAAAAACTTTTCCAAGTCAATAATACTAAATTTTTATAGAATAAATAATTATCTAGATAGTGCCTAAGATTCGAATATGGGCATGCTCGTAGAAATACATTACACAAATAAATAGTAAGCTAAGACAGAATTATTACTTGTGGCGGGATTCGTGTAAAATTAATTGTTTTTGAAATATATATATACACACACAATAATAAGAGGTTTTTTTATTTTTATTTATTTTTTATTTTTTATGCCTAGCAATCGCATAAATATGGATGAGAAGGGATGTAATTACTAACTTGTTTACAAGAGAAATATCTAATAAAATAATATTATTTTAAATTTTATTTTCACCAAAAGAATTTTCTTTGTCAAATCAGATTTAGTAGTGTAGGGTCAGCTTGAATATTTAGAATATCTTAATATATTAATAAATATTCGTAAAATAATTTAAATTAAAATATTTTAGTGAATTTTGAGAATGTGGATAAATTGAATAAAATTATTATAAAATTTTTTAATATTATTTTTATTTCAAATTTTGAAAACGTAGTTGAAATTTTGTAAAATTAATGAAAGAGGATATAGAAAACAAAACTGAGAATATAAAATGAATGAAAAGTGAGCCGTAAAATTAAAAGAAAAATAGTTTTATAGTTGAAATTTCGAGATAGAGTAGGAGGCTTTCCTACTGTCACAGTACTGGGAAAATAGACTGCGATTTTATTAGAAAATTGGTCTATCTTCCTACGATTTCATTATAAAATGCAAGGAAATATGGAGGAATTGTATGAGAGGTTGTCTCTCACTGAACAAGAACAAGAGGAAATTCTTGTGGACACAAAGAGGCTTGAAGATGCAATGCTTCGAGGAGGGAAATGCTTGATTATAAGGAAGCATTCGAACAAACAATGAAGAAGATTTGGAGATCAGTAAAGCCTATCAAATTCAGAGATCTGGGATCTATTCTAATACTAGTCTGAGTTTGATGATATTAAAGATAAAGATTGGGTTATAAGAGAGAGTCCATGGTCATTTGACGAAATTTTTGTAATGATAAAAGAGATTGACGGGAACAAACAAGTGCACCAAATACAACTTACAGAGGCTCTGTTCTGGATAATAATTCATAATCTTCCATTGATTGCCAGGAACGAATATATTGGTAATCTAATAGGTAATAAAATTGGCAGAGTGGAAGAAGTGGTTATTGAAAAGGGAGAAATGGCTTGGAGAGAATTCATGCGAGTTAGAATTGCTTTAGATGTCTCCAAACCTCTTCTCAGAGGTAAGAATATTAACATTGGCTCTAATAAGCTTTGTTGGGTTCGTTTCTCCTATGAACGCCTACCGAATTTTTGCTACTGCTGCAGAAGATTGGGCCATGGTTATTGAGAGTGTGAACAGTGGGAGGCTTTGTCGAAAACATATGAGAAGGATGGGGTAACTGCTGAACACTCAACAAAAGACATGGCAAAAAATTTGGCTGAAATTGATCCCAAAGATCACGAAAAATCTGGAGTGGATGATCAATAAATGGACATTCAAACTGGGCAAGAAGATGAACTTAACACAAATAATGGAGGAAAAATAAGAAAAAAAAAAAAACCAATTGGGCGTGATGGCCCACTCTAAAGAGCATGGAGTCGAAAACCCAATAGCCTCTCTAATAATACGCAAACCAAGATCAAAGGAAAGTAGAAGATGGAAAAGTGTCTGTGTCTTAGGAAAACAAGCTTAGAACAATAACAACGAGTTCCAACAAAGAAAGAGGAAGGGATTGCTTGAGATTGAAGATGAACAACAATAAGTGACCAAAAGAAGCCAATTGCAGAAGAAGCAAGATGATCAGGAGATGGAGAATCAAACTAGTATATCGGCAGTGGCTGGTTTCCAGCCTTGCCAGGAGCCTTGAAAACACTTAGGTGGAATTCACGTGGGTTTGGAAATCCATGGGATATTCAAACACATCGCGACCTTGTCAAGAAGGAAGATCCTGATCTCTTGTTTTAACAAGAAACAAGTCTGACAACTAGAGCTATGGAGAAATGTAAGCACACACTGAGCTTTACTAATTGTTTAGCAGTAGGATTGTGTTGGGAGAAGTGGTGGGTCAGACTCGGGCCGGAACCTGGATGAATCCAAGTTTTTTGAAACACAGATTCTGGTTTTTTTTTTTTTTTAAAAGAAAAGCCTATATATATATTTGTTTATATGATATTGATGTAGCATGACAATGATTTTATAAAATAAAATCAAAATGCATGAGACATTCATGATACAATCCACTACATATTACATTGTTTGAATTAATTTGTTAAGAATATTACAAAACACATTCATTGCTTTAATCAAACTCCAATACACAACAATAAACTACAAAGCTTGGTCTTCTATTTTTTATACTCCTTGTTCCATTATTTCATGAAAGGTTTTTTCATCCTCATTAGTTTCTGTATCTATACAACGTGGATTCACTGTCTCATCATTGATGCTATTAAACTCCTGAAACCATCACATGGAAGTATTATTAAACTATTGTCAAACTAATAAATGATGCTAGCATTCATAAACAGCACATTGTTATTCAATATTTGTATTGCATGCTTAGATACGAAAGTACGTATCTTGAAACTTCAATTAAATTAGAAGTATCAATAATAGTGGATGCAGCTAAAACTGCAGCTTCTTCATCACTCGTGCTTTTAAATTCTTTAAGTTATAGAGTAACAAAGCATTAAGAAGTATAAGATTCTATTACTCCGTATAATATATGCCAAATGAAAGAAAGAGAGTGTTGCATACCTCAAATGCTGCACTTTTGACAACTTCAACAGTATAATATTAACAAATTATACAATAAAAATATTTTAGGCTGCAAATAATGGACAATCATAGTGCATTTATATAAAGAAACAATAACAACAGAAAGGCAATGTCTAATCTTACTAAGCTTGTCCAAAATTATTCCATATCTAAAAATTTCCAAATGATTCCCCACAATAGTTACATCTTCCATTGAGAAAACTGTTTGGGGAAACTATATTTGACAACATTAATTATAAGATAACTTCTTGCTTTCTCAGTTTAGAATTGACCAAGTAAATGCATTTAATTCACAGAGTATAAAACCTCCTGTTTTCACAGCCATAATTTTCTTTCTTATTCTAATTGAGATTGTGTCCAATATATTGCAAAACAACAAACAAAAGCTTTATGAAAGATTAGCCTAGCTTAAAATGATGTCAAATATATATCTAAACCATCAGCAGAGCAACAATATGTCATTTAAGTTCTCAAAACATTGATCCCAAGGTTTTAATCTCACACCAAACCAAAAACCATAGACATAGTCAAAGCCAGAACAACATTCAGCTTATCCTATCCTACTTTGTTCAGAGTCCAAACATCACACTTAAATTGTAGTATATTTTTGTGAAATCATTGGATTTGATATCAACACTCAGTGAATTCATCTGAAACCATGGGTAAACCAGGGAGGAAATTATCTATTACTTTCTCATACACATTGTGTGTGCATATAAATCACAAAGAAAAATCCAACCAGAAAGTCACAAACAAGTTCTTATTATGAAATGTCTCAATAATTTATACATACGAGTTTAGCATCAAATCTATTATAAGAAAATGGGTTCAAAATCATCTAAAACTTATGCCCACAATCTAGATCTCACAAACCCAGATCCATATCTTATTAGGAGACTCTGTGGTTATGGATATTTTCACTCATCCCTTCTAGGTCTCATAAATCAAGATCTAACCCATAAAAACACTACACAAAGATTATACCATGCAAACATTCACATAAAAATAAACCCAAAATCAACAGAGAAAAAAAAACCCAATCACATAAAGCAAGCCAAGACTAGAAAAAATAGCAGATTTAGCAAAATAACAACATATAACATACCGAAATAATTAAAAAAGCCCACATTTAGAAACAAACCCAAAACAACCCTAATCCTTTCCCACATGCTTACAAATCTAAAACACTGTAAAAAAAAAAAACATATTTGGAAGTGTAAATACGAACCTTTGGTTTGTCAAGAAGAACTAACACATAGAATATAATTTGGTTTTTGTCAAGTAGAAGACGATAGCCATGAGGAATAGATCTTCGATCAGCAGAGGAAGAGTGACATGAGCTAATGTTTCAGCATAAGAGAGAAAGAGAGAGAGAAGAAGACGACGAAGCTGGCTGAAACCCGAAACCAGAATCCAGGTATCCAGGTTCCGGATAGGGCCGGGAAAAAACCTGGCCTGTATGACAATCTTAGGTTCAAAGTCAATGTCTATTATCTTGCCTGTGGGCAATGGGTGAAACAAACTGCACCAACATTGTCAATATACTATAATAACAACAACGACCAAAAAGACTACAAATCATGTGATCATAATTGAGGATGCAACACCGGGTAGACCACTGCCATCGAGGGAGCATCAATTAAGCTGCCATTGTAGAGTGACAAAATTGTTGATAAAAGAGGTCGGGTGGTTAGCTAAAACGATGATGAATCTTTCTACTTTTACTATGCTTCGAAATTAGGGCTGTATATAAACTAGTCCGTACGATTGCTCGCTCGATTCTTGCTTGGCTAAACTCAAACCAAGCTTGACTCGTGAAACCAAAACAAAAAAAACTCAATCGTGTAAACAGAAACCCACTCGATTAGTAAATTACACATACTAGATTAAACTCGACTCGGTTAAGGCTCGTTAAGGCTTGCTCTTTCATGCTTGACTTAGCTAGTTAGCTCATTATGGAAGTCTGGACTTCGATTAAAAACTGGGTGAGGGTCATTGCAAAAGGTTTTGAAGGAAGGAATATGGAGAATGGTGACTAGCGGGTATTGCAGAATCTAGGGATTCGAATTTCTATGAAGAATTATGGTTGTTTGCAGGTTGTTCGGTGATTAAGGCCATCCTCAGGTAGATTGAAATTAAATTTAGATGGTAGTTGCCTTGGTAATCCTGGTATGGGGGGAGGTGAGGGGATTATGTGTGATCATGAGGGGAAGTTAATTTCTACTTTCTCAAAATTTTTTGATCGGTTACTAACAAAGAAGCTGAGTTATGTGCTGTCGTGGAAGGAATAAAATACTGTCGGCAGTTGGGATTTTTTTGCATTGATATAGAATGTGATTATTTAATTGTGGTTTCTTGGTTGGTGGGTAAATATTGTATAGTTTGTTATCTTTGGAATTTTTGGGATCTTTTATTATCTCTTTTGGAAGGTTTTGATTTTTCTATATCTCATTTGTATAGAGAAGGTAACAAGGTAGCAGATGAGCTTGCTAGAGGTGGTGCTATGGGTAATGAGTATTTTGTTTTCTGAGGTTGCTCAATTACCACAGTCTATCAAGGGACTGTATATGTTGGATAGCATGGGTACAACTTCTGTCTGACATAGGAAGTCTTGTTGATGTTTTGGCTTGCTGAGTATGTAGGTAGTATGGTTGGGAATTATTTGGCTGGTTTATTAAGTTGGATTTTTGTAACCACAATTTTTTTCTACCAAAAGTGAAGTTATTAATAAAGTGCCAGAGGTGCTTTCCTTCTTTTGGCCAAAAATAAAAAAATATGATAGATCTACAAGGAAAATATAATAAATAATCTATAATTATTTAATACCACATTATAAAATATTGAGAAGATGATGATGAAAATGATAATTCGTTAAAGAGTTCCGACTTTTTATACCACCAGAAAAATGGGTCTTTATTCTTCCTATGTAGAGCAAAAACACAAGAATAGCTTATGAAACATCACCTCTAGATCTAGTCATTATTGGGATATTTTTGTGTTTGTAAATACAATTATTCTTAAATATTTTCAAATTATTTTATTATTATTTATAAATTATTTATTAATTTTTCATTACTACTCATAAATATTTTAAAATATTCTTAGTATTTAAACAATCTTTAAATAAAACGATTTAAGAGCTTATTTAGATATGAGTGCTGCTAGGATGTCGGCCAGTAGTGACTCTTGGGCGTGCGTGCTCCTAGACAAAATTTCCTTTCTAATTTTTTTAATTTATATATTTTTAATATTTTTAAATATTTTTAAAAAATATAAAAAAATACTAATACATTAATAATCACTTCCTTAATCAATAAGTAAAAATATATATATAAAAATTTAAATGCATAAAGGGGCAAAATTAGACGGTATAGTAACATTATTTTTTAGATGTTTAGAATATTTTACAATTCTGTAAATAATAATAAAAATAATTTAAATTAAAATATTTTAATAAGTTTTAAAAAGAATAAGAGAAAATATTAAATAAAAATATTATAAAATAAAATAATATTTGAAAGGGAGCCGAAAATTGATTGATTGACGCGGGAAACGTTTTCGGGACCCAAGTCATTCCAAGTTCATAGACGCCTAGACCTAACTACTCCTTACCAAACACAACTTGGTTTAGGTGACCAACATAATGCATGTTGGCACGTTGCTTTCCCCTCTACATCGAACATTGGATTTCTTCAACTCTGGTCCTGATAAGATATTGACATTTTTATTTTGGAAATTGATATTTCGTAATCGAATGTATAAAATATTTTAATGTAAATATGAGGTTTATAAAAAAATATATTAATTTTTTAATAATAAATTTAATTATTTTTTAAAATAAATACACGATACTTATAACCACGTAAGATTCTCTTTTTATTTTATAAGTTAACTTAGATAAAATGGGTTTAACATTTGGGCAGTGGTTGCATTTACGAAGTACCAGCTTTGAACTACACCCAACTTTCTTCTGACCATATTATAGCAATAAAAAGGGACATATTTTTTTGAAAACAATTCCTCTGTATTTCATTTATAACATTCAAGTAATACAACTTTTGTCACTATCCAGACTTCTTACAACAAAGTCGGGTACATCCTCTATCCAAATTGTTTTTTCTAACAGATCTATAGCTGATTTTGCTAAGGTATGAGCCACTATGTTTCTTTCTCTATAAGCAAACTGAATTTTCCAATCTAATCTATTTTGAAATAAGAATTTAATGTCATCAATTAAGGAACCAAAAACAGAATTTTCCTCCTCAACACTCTGTACTGCCTCTATGATAATTCTTGCATCTCCTTCAAAAACAGCCTTGTGTATATTGAGTTCACTGCATAGCTCTACCGCCATTCTCAAAGCAAAACATTCTGCTATCACTGGGCTGTCAACATTGGTCTTCTGATCACACATAGCAACTAAAGCTTCTCCTTTCTCATCTCTCACTATGATCCCAGCCCCCATTCTTCTCTCTTTCAGGTTTAGTGCTGCATCCCAGTTCACTTTCACCCATCCATTCTCTGGTTTCTCCCATCTCATAGCATTTCTTGCATTGGTGTTGTTCTTTTTCACCCCTTGTTTTGTGAGACTCTGAGTTGCCTTGAACTCAAATAAACTCTCTGAGCTGCCTTTTACCAGATACTTAGGGCAGCTTAGCTTCTTCTCGAAAACAAACTCATTTCTGCGCAACCAAACCCTCCTGAATAGAACCGCCATCTCTTCTAACTTCTCCTTGCTCAACCTTCCCATTAACTTCCCCCATAACATCAGGAAATCCTCCTCTGTTCTTCTCCATTTTTGCACACAACCTTCAACCTCAGCCCATATATCATTGGCTGCTGGGCAATCCCACAAAGCATGCATAATGGTTTCTGTATCTGCATTACAGACTGGGCATCTTTTATCTTCAACTACCTTTCTTTTAAACAAATTCTCTTTTGAAGGCAGTAAGTTATTCCCAGCTCTCCACAAGAACATCTTTGTTACACTTGGAACTTCCAGGCTCCAGATGTTTCTCCACCTCTCATCCATAACAGCCCCTACTGAACAGTCTCCCTTTTCTTTCTTAAGCCTTTCTAGTTGCAGAAAATAGGCACTGCTCACCGAGAAGATTCCTTTCTTGGAAGGACCCCATATTAATTTGTCTTTAGCCTGGCCTCTACTCAGAGGTATACTTAGAATCAATTCCACCTCTTCTTCTGAAAAAATTTCTCGGATCCTTCCCTCATTCCATTCCCCCTTTTGTTTATCAATAAGTTGTTCCACTTTAGCATCTTCCTGCAATAAAGAAACAGGAGATTGTATAGAAAAAGAGGTAGGGGTGGGTAGCCATTTTGAACCCCAGATGCTTATCTTACTACCATCTCCCACTTTCCATCTCATCCCATCAATAACTAGCTCCCTTGCTGAACAAATGCTTCTCCACATAAGAGAGGGCAAGGAACTTAGCTTTGCATCCAAGAAACTGGAGTACCTATAATACTTTTCTTTAAATATCGTGGCAGACAAAGACTCAGGGCTTTTGAGCAGTCTCCATCCTTGTTTAGCTAGAAGAGCCATGTTGAAACTCTCCAAATCCCTAAAGCCTAAGCCCCCCTTCCCTTTCTGCATACCCAGATTCTCCCATTTCTTCCATACAATACCCTTACCTTCCTGCTGTTTACCCCACCAGAACTTCGAAAAAAGCACATTAATCTCTTGACACAGCCTCTTAGGAAGCTTAAAAACAGACATGGTGTAAGTGGGTATGGCTTGGAGCACTGCCTTGATCAAAATCTCTTTACCCGCTTGTGATAAAAAAGTGTTTTTCCAGCTTGTTATTTTTTGCCAAATTCTTTCCTTCAAGCTTCTAAAAGTATTGAACTTAGATCTTCCAACAAAAGCAGGAAGACCCAAGTACCTCTCATAGCTTCCACAAGCTATTGAGTTGCTGACTTCCAAGATCTTGCTCTTGTCTTCTGCCCTTGTGTTATTGCTGAAGTAGATTGAGGTTTTATCCTTATTTAAAAACTGCCCTGATGCTTTCTCATAAGTGTTCAACACCTCCTGAATCCTATTCCATTCTTCTATCTTAGCCCTACCAAACAGGATACAATCATCTGCAAAGAGCAAATGATTGATACTAGTTCCTCCCTTGGCCACTTGTACTCCTCTTGTAAGTTTCTGAAGTTCACAGAAATTCAACAAGGAACTTAAACCTTCAGCACAAAGAATGAATAAGTAAGGAGACAAAGGGTCACCTTGTCTCAAACCCCTTTTAGGCCAAAATTTCTTCCCTGGGATTCCATTAACCAAAACTAAGTAAGAAACAGACTTAACACAGCTCATGATTAACTTTATCCATTTCTCATTGAAGCCCAACTTTTCCATCACCACTTCCAAGAAACCCCATTCTACACGATCATAGGCCTTAGACATGTCTAATTTAATCGCCATGCTTCCCACCCTTCCTTTTTTCCTAGTCTTCATGGAGTGAAGCAACTCAAAAGCCACCATTATGTTGTCATTAATCAACCTTCCGGGCAAGAAAGCACTTTGTGTTGGAGAAATGATGCTGGCCAGGATCTTCTTAAATCTATTTGAGATGGTTTTGGACACTATTTTGTACATAACGTTGCAAAGGCTTATAGGTCTATACTCACTGACTTTTTTTGGTTCTTTACACTTGGGGATCAAGGCTATGTAAGTATAATTCAATGAATGTTCCAAGGGATTTCCATTTAAAACTGAAAGTGCAGCACTGCAAACATCATCTGCTACAATCTCCCAGTGATTCTGGAAAAAACATGGGCCAAACCCATCTGGTCCTGGGGCTTTAAGAGGAGCCATTTGTTTCAAAGCCTCCTCCACCTCCACCCTTAAGAAGTCTCTGCTCAAGGCCTCATTCATCTCAGAAGAAACCTTTCTTTCCATACCAACCAAACACTGCTGAAAATCCTCATTTGCAGGATTTGTAGATTGAAAAAGTTTCTCAAAATAAGCTGTAAAAGTGTCTTCAACCTCCTTTTGACCCTCAGCCCTTCTACCATTCTCATCAACCACTTCTCTAATAAAGTTCTTCATTCTTCTTTGATTAGCACAAGCATGGAAATACTTTGAGTTTCTATCTCCATGCTTATACTAATTACACTTTGCTCTTTATTTCCATTTAATATTTTCCATTTCAAGTAACAGGTTCAAATCTGCTTTTAAGCTTTTAATCACCTCGATATTGTTGCTGCTCTCTTCAGCTTGTAATCTTTGTAGTAGCTTGGACTTTTCTTCTATCTCTTTGTCACCCCCCTTCTCTTCTTCTTACTCCACCTTTGTAAAGCAGCCCCACTTTTCTGCAATAGCACAGAAATGTGACTGATCTGGTTTCCTTTCTAGGCCTCCTTTATGACCTTTTCACATTCCTTTTCAAAAGCCTAGCTTGCCTCATATTTAAAAGCCCTCTGACTGTTCCAGTTTCTGCCCTTCTTCTTTAGAACATGCAATAGTAAGGGTTTATGGTCTGAAGTGCTTGTCACCATAACTTCCACCCACGTTTCTCTATATATGTTCATCCACTCAGGGGTTGCCACAGCCCTATCTAATCTTTCCTTAGTGAAGGTGTCATCTCCATGAGAATTACTCCATGTAAATTTATCACCTTTCCAACCAAGATCATAAAGATTGCCTTCATTCATAACCTCTCTAAATAATTCCATTTGGCCTTCTGGTCTTGCTCTTCCCCCCCACTTTTCATCATTAGTAAGTATTTCATTAAAATCTCCCACTATGCACCATCCAATATTAGCTGCTGGTTTAAGAGAATTCAACAAGGACCAAGATTCCTTTCTCTTATTGGTATCTGGTTGCCCATAGAAACAGGTTAGTAACCATTTTTTCTCCCCTTCCTCTTCGATCCAAACATTAATATGGCTTTGTGAGTAATTCACAATCTCAGCCCTCACATCTGAGTTCCATAACAGAACTAAACCACCCCCTTTTCCAACTGCTTCAACCACAAAACAGCCTTCACATTGAAGCCTTCTCCTCAAACTATCAAAACTTTTTTTTAAAGACTTAGTTTCCATCACAAAAACTAAGCTGGGTTTATTTTTCTCTACCATATTGTAGAGATCTTGAACTGTCCGAGGATTCCCCAACCCTCGGCAGTTCCAACTGAGGATTTTCATAATGTTTGGCGGGACTGAAAATCAGTCACCGCCACTAAATCAGAGCAGAAACCCTCTAGATCCTCATTGCCCCCCTTTCCTTTTTTCTTCAGATTACCTGTCTCATCTTCCTCATTTTCTGCATAGCCCCTTTTTCTTGTTTTTTTTTTTACTGGGATAGTCTGAAACCACTTGCTTCCCTTTTGCTCTAGCTCTCCTCTTCCATTCTCCCTTCTTTTTTGGATGGTCCTCTACCCCAATCCCCCCTTTACCTTCTGATGAAACCTCCACCATTTGTCCATAAGTCTCTTCTAAAGCCTTGTCCACCATGTTCTCAGACTCCTCCTCTGTTGCCTGCTTATCCCACCTCTCTTCTCCCCTTCTCATCATCCCTTCATCTTCTCTATCCCCATTTTCTTCCTCCAAATCTTTTCCTCCCTCACTCTCTTCCCTTCCTTTTTCTTTCTTTCTAGTTTGTCCCTCATCTTCATCACTCCCCAAACCATTTTTTCCTTCTTTTGCTCCAGCCCTAGTCTCTAAATTTTCCTTTTTTTCACTCTCTCTTTTCCATTTGCTATCATCATCCTTCCACCAATTAGCACCATTAAAGCTTTTTGGTCTAGGAGTTTGCTTTGCCCTCAGCCAAGAGCCGTATTACTCTTCCATTTCCTCATTGTTCCCTTGACCTCCACTGCATCCATTCACTCCATGAACCATACATCCACATGAGAAGCAGATTTTTGGTAGCTTCTCATAACTGAATGGGGCCCAGAATCTATTCCCTCTCACAGTTAAAGTTCTCCCCCTTGCTACAGGTTTTGTTAGGTCCAAGAGGACTTGAACCCTCAAGAAATTTCCCCATCCACTCCCATCTTCTTGAACATCCACCCTCTCTACCTTCCCTACCGTACCCCCGATTTGTTCACCCTTAACTTTTGTCATACAGGAAATAGGCAGGTTATGGATTCTAATCCAAAAGCATTCAGAGTCAAAGGATACACTATGTAACGGTTTGTACCCCTCAAACTCTTTCATCACTAGGACCTGGTTATCAAACAACCAAGGCCTCCCTTCCCAAACTCTCATTTTATCAGCAACATTTTCAAAGATAATAGCAAAGGTATTCGGGCATACCTCTGTAAACTTCGCTGCTTTGCTAATCTTCCAGACTTTTGCCATTGTCGACCCCAAAACTTCCTTACTGATTATTCTTGATGAAAAGATCTTCCCCAACACAGTTCTCTGTTCTTTGTAGATCAACTCAGTCGTGGTATCCTCATCGAGCTCAATGCTAGCATTCTCATCTTCCAGAAGTCTCAGTCCCTTCCATTTCTCCTCCAGAGAGTCCATGAACCACCCCACGCCGTCGTGGCCTTCGCAGGTTCTTTTCCACTCCGCTTACGTTCCCCCACTGAAAATTTTTCCCTCGCCCTGGACCACCACCAGAATCTTTTTCTGTTGTAACTACCTTCTCGTGCCACTACTCCACTCACACTTCACCCCTTTTTCCTTGAGAGAAAAAAGGAGAAGACTTTTTCGGCCAAAATGTTAAATAATTAATAATAAAAAAAAGGGACATATTTGATGCATTGTTCAGTAGTAGTTTATGTTCTTATTTTCTACTTCTCTATGGTTCGCAGTCACTAAGCACTTACAAATAATAGCAACAAAATAATACACAAAAACATTATTCTAGTACACAATCAACCATAAGGGCTCCTTCGATACTTAGAATATATTAGAATATCTATTAACAATATTGAAATAGTTTGAATTAAAATGTTTTATTTGGTGTTGAGATAAAAAGTTGAATGAAAAATATTCTAAAGTTAAAAAATTGTTTAAATATTATTTTTATTTCAAGATTTAAAAAAGTTGTATTAATTTCTGTATTTTATTTGAAAATTTAAAAAAATTATAATGATTATTAAGTAATGATTAGATGAAAAAATTGACAATTGACAATTTAAAATTTAAAATATTTTATATTTGAGTGATATTTAAAAAATAAATATTTGCGAATATCTAAAAATACTTTAAAATATTTGTATTTTTAAACACACTAAGTGATACTCAGGGCAGGTTTGGGAGGTGAGATGAGAATTTTATGTTTTGTTTTGAAGTTTAAAATATTATGTTTTAATATTATTATTGTTTTGAGATTTGAAAAAAGTGTATTAAGATTTGAAAAAGTTGAATTGTTTATTATATTTTGTATGGAGATTTGAAAAAAGTGTAATGATGAGATAATATGAGATGAAAATTTTATATTTTGTCTCACTCTCCAAACCTGCCCTCAGTGTTAATGAACAAATGTACCCTTTGCAGGAAACTGTTAATTGTGAATGAACAAGTACGAGATCTTGTTTTTCTATACATTTTATTGACAATGAGTAAATTTAAAAATATATTAGAAGATTAGAAAGAATCTCATTTCATTAGAGTCGTAACATTCCTTGTAGGCATGGTCATGAGGGGGGTGGTGCATGGTTGCTCGCCCGCATAAGGCAGAAAGCAACCTTACATGTATGATGTACCTCATGTGCTCCAAGAGGTGGCCGCAAAAGTCAGGAGGTGGAGTTGGGCATGAGGAGGCTGTTTGGTCGTAACTGAATTGGGGTTTATATACAATATGTTAAATGAGATTAATTCGAATTATCGTAGAATTCTTACAAGTCTGGATCTTTAATCGTTTTATAACACACATACTTTTGTTGTGATTGCGTCTTTACGTCACTTAAGAGGCCTATGAGAGTCTCTTAAAATAATTTTACACTTAATTGATGTATACTTGCAGGATGCTTCTTGCCGAAAGCCTATGCATCTTTGAGATTAGTTAAAACTTTGTTCTCGAATAACCTGTAAAAAGAAGAGAAAAAAATCTTCCAGAAAATTTGACTTGCACGCAAAAGTTTCATAATGCAGTTTGGATCAGGGCAGAGCAGGGCTGCTCTAATTCCAGATTTGCTGTGAAGTTTCCAAGTTTGGCTTGGTTTGTTATGCGAAGAAATACATGAGCTTTGTCACAAGGAATTAGACTACGAGCTGTTCAAGTCTCATACAAGAATATCATGATCTTTTCAATCCTAGAAATACAAGAGCAGAGACCAAGATATACAAGGGATACAGTCATACAGATAACTTTGGATCGTAAATGTCATTCTTTAAATAAACGGATGATGCAACCCTAGAGTCACATAACCCAGGTCTTGAGCTTCAAATCTTCAATCTAGATTTTTCAATGAGATTGTAGTTTCTTTTTTTAAAATAATTTTCTAGTCCTAATATTTTTTTTATTCGGAAACACACATTCTTACGTACACATAGACAAATATATATATATATATATATATAGTGAGAGAGACGACTAAATATTACAGTTTGTTACGTACACATTCGAATTTATATTACAGTTTGTTTCTGAAACGACTAAATATTACATAATTGTTTCTTTCGTTACTGAAAGTAAAGTTTGCGGGTTATGGATTCAAAGTGGTGTGTTCTCCTCATTCACAGCATTTATGGAGAGAATATTGAAGTTTTTGTGACGTTGGTTTTGGAGTTGATCTAAATCTGTACCCAATTGTATGATCTATTTTTTGGTTGAATATAATTTTACAATATTTTGAATATACGGTAAATGTTCCTGCATGAAATAAATTTGGAATCTAAGCATGGTTATGAAAGATTTAGAAGCATGTTAATATAGAATAAATAAAGTATGGTGAACAAATATAAATATAGTGTTTACATCTAATAATAATATTGTTAATTTATAAAATGAGCCAGTTTATAATTTGAAAGAGTACTGGCTTATATAAAAGATATTATTGTGAGTATAGAATTTTCTATTTCTAATTGACTAAATAAATGAAATATCAAAACCATATATATTAATATATTAAAATTAACAACTAAACAAGAAAACCATACGATTTCAGATCCGTTTTAAATATGTTCTAATGGTAATTTGTAATATTTGTTGAATTTAGAGTATAAAAAAGAAAATTTATGTAACTCCCTATTTGAATATCTAAGATCTAATGTTTTTAAAATACAAATAAGAATATTAATAAGTTGGTTACCTTTCCTGTGTGTTCAATTAGGGAAGGGTAGTATAATAGAGAAGCCCATAATTAAATAAAACAGAATTTCCCAGGCAATAAAAATTTCTACTTACCTAAGTGTTTATAAACAGTAAGTTTTAGTATAGATGTTTATAATATTTGGAATAATAGAGAACAAAATTTGGCAATGGTAAGGTTGTAATTAATCCTAATGGACTAATCAAATGGATTTCATTATTTACATTCTAAAAGCTTGAGAATTATTTCCGGAAAATATTATGTTTGGTATTTGAAAAATTGCAGGAAACCTCACCAATTGAAATATGTTCTCTAAAGCTTTAAGATAAAGCAACTATATTTGACACATGTTTGGAAACATCTTAAAACATTTATAGTAATTTTGTAAAAAACTTTTATAGTAATCTAGTAAAAAAAATTTTACAAAATTTTTATAGTAATTTTGTAGTAAAATTACATACATACAGAAATAATTTTGTTGATAAAATTTTATCAGCAATTTTATAACAATTTTGTAAAAAAATATTTTTTGATAAACATGCATACATAACTAATAAGATATAACACATAATCCAAATATAAATAGCAAAAGGAAAAAAAAATTGCTTAGTAGTAAAACAATAGTAAAAGAGGTATAATTACAAAATTATACTTTAAAAATATTTTAATTTTATAATATTTTTTATTCAACTGTTATGTCTCATTTCTTAAAATCCAATAATTACTTAATCCAAAACTACTTCTCTACTATTCACAAACTTTCTTACTACTATTCACAAAATTTTTATTTCATTTTATTTTTCAAGCATCTTTTAGAGTATAACTTTATGCACAATATTATTTTTATTGAGTATGTACTCTATTTTATCAAATTCTTTAATTCAAATTTCAATTTTTAAAATTTTCAACATTTCAATAATTGGTTACGTATAATTATATGGGTAACACTGTAAGTATTGATGTCATTTTTCAAATGGCAAACCTATTATGTTTATTTTGGAATTATAAAAGAAGCAAAATTGTAGTGTAAAATCAACTAAGACAGGTGGAACTAATTAAATAAAATATCGTTAGTGAATGTTTTAAGCAATGGTATTTCATTAATTAAAATATAGTATTATTTTTAGATTAATTCGAAATTATAATTTTAGATGTGGTATCAAGTGTATATACCTGTGGGTTCAATATAAGTTATAACAAATATCATCTTGCATTTATATGATTTATCTTAGCATATGTTTGGATGTAAATGTGAGATGAGATGGTTTGTTTTTTTATTTATTTTTGAGAAGATAAATGTGGTAGATCCTCTTTTAGAATTTATATTTGAATCCTTTATGAGTTAAAAACAACTCAAAGTCCATGCAAAACAATTATTGAGCTAGTATTCAACCATCTACTATCTCTTCAAGTGTTAACATTAAATAATTAATTTAAAAGATCTTAAAATCAGAGAAGCAAATTAGATTATTTAAGACAAGTAAAAAATGTGTATGATCTTCAAGCATCAACTATTAATATTCCAACAATAATAGTTGATAATTTTGAGTTATTAATTCACAGTACAAAACTAAAAAGTTAAAAGATCCATACTTTCAACACTCTCATAAGTAGCTAGTCGTTGGGATATTTTGTTTCCACTTTCAACGTCACGGAGCTCAACCTATGTAAAAAATTCAACAATGTAATATTATAGTAAAGACAAAAGCAAAGTTGTAAAAAAAAAAAAAAAAAAAAAGGAATTTACTATTATTTAATCTTTTTCAGATGAGAAATTGTAAAATATAGGAACATATATATATATATATTTAAGTGATTTTATAGTAATTTTGTAGAAAATTTTTTTTTTCCTAATTTTTCTCTCTCTTCTACGCGATTCTTCCCCTCGGCCGGTTCTCCTCCAGTGCAGCCCGGCGCCGTCGAGCCCCGGCCATCATCACCGCCACTACCGGCGTGTTCCCCTCACGCCGACGAGCAACCCTAGCACCACCAATGTCCCCCACGCGCAGCCGTCGCTCTCCCCCGCGGAAACAGAACTGAAATGAGTTTCTCCCATTTATCTCATATTGCGCCGCTGTACGCGGCCACCGAACCTCACGACCACCACCGACGAGTCCCCCTCAAGCCGGCGACCAACCCAGCCGCCATCGAAGTCCCCCATGCGCAGCCCTCTCTCTCCCCCTTGGAAACCGAACCGAAATGGGTTTGACCCATTTGTGTGCAGTTCTGAGGCCGTAGGCAGCCACCCAGGCCACTGCACCTCCACCAGTTGACACCGACGACAACCTCTAGCGGACCCAGCCACCACAAAGTTCCCTTTCCCTCTCCGTCGCACACTGCGATTTGTACCTAGAAACCCATTTCTCACGGCACTTCTCTCCCCCTCTTTGTCTTCGAATAAGAAAAAAATGAAGAAGAAAAAAAATAGAGATGCGAAAATAAATCGAAAAACAAAACAGAGGTTGAAGAATAAATCTGAAATGAAGAAGCAATCGCACGGGAAAAATCGGAAAGGAAGAAGAAATAAATTTACGTTGTTGAGGTGTAGAAAGAAAAAAGCCATGCGAGAAATGGAAAAAGAAAAACAAGATGCAGAAGCCAAAGGTGAAATCAGAAGAGAATTGCATACCAACGGCGAGGAGAAATCTCAAACAGCACGGAATTTTCTTCCTCCAATTGAGTCTGAAAGTTGTTCTGCATATGGTGGAAAAGCAAGAGAAGTTGCATTCCATCTCTTGTATGAAGAGGCCAGATATTTTAACTGTCACACCACGAAAATAAATCAATGCTAAGATGTTTCTAACTCAACGAAGAAGAGTAAAATCCTGACTAAAAAGAAAGAAATTTCATAGAAGGCAACGAGAAATCAAAAAGAGGACGCTGGATGGAGATGACTATTAAGAACTATTCACTACTGTTGATCTTATACATGCTTTTAAGTATTAGGAGGATATATATATATAGTGAGAGAAATAATTTTCGTCATAAAGAAATTACATAAAAATAAATTTACAAATTGATGTGGCTTGTTGTAGTATTTTAAATTATAAAATTACTTTTGTCGTAAAATATATCTAACAAATTGCATGAAATCACGTCACTTTGTGAATTTTTTTTTTTTTTTGTATCTATATTACTTCTCTTTTTTAAATTTGGGTTTGTTCTTGAGTACGTGTTTTTCACCGTAGATCAGACTGAAGGGAATCGAGACCATGCACAATTGGTTAGGTTTTAATATTTTCTCATAGAGAAATTCTATATGGAAGCTTTACACCACACATCTCTATTTAATTAATATGTAATTTATCATTTTTCTCATTCTTCATTAATGTTTAAATGCGTATTTAAATGAAGAAAAATTTTACTCATCATCTATACATCAAACACATGTTTTTATTTTTTATTTTTTTGTTTAACAGATATGTAGTATAATGATGATGAGTAGAAAAACTCTTAAATAAAATAAAATAAAAATGACAAATCACATATTAGTTAGATGGAAGTATGTGATGTAAGATCTCTTCATAACATTTCTCTTTTTTATATAAAAAATTCTATACATAAGCCTCACACTCTTTCACACTACTTAAAAATATGTGAATTTATTCTTTTACCCTCGTATTTCATGAAATATGAAATATAAAACATGAGGATGAAAGAATAAAATCACATATTTATTAAGTGGTGTACAGAATGTAAGACTTCTGTATAGTACAACTCTTTTTATATACAATATATATTATACAATTGATATTGGGCTATAAATAATAGTTCAGCTAAAATATTATACATTTGGACAACATTCCAACCAGCCCAAGTACATAAGTCCGAACCCAAAATCGAATTGAACCGAATATCGATTGGTTTTAGGTTCATAAGTATAGAACGGATCAATTCAATTTAATTCTTTTCATAGGATCCACACAATAAACGTGTGATTGAATAAACATTAGTAAATAGAATAACAGTTAGCTCTAAGGTGATTGCAGATCTGATTTACAGGCCATCTCCATTCCCAGGTTTCCAATGGCATAAACTAGTTCTGAGTACGGATAATTTGTACTTTTGTAGCCTTTGGACCTATATATGTTGTCTTTTGAAGTATCACGAGGAGTTTCAGAGCTTGGAGGAAGTGGAGAAGAGATACAAGTAACAGTAGCTTTCTGTTCTTATCCATATCTTTGTATTCAATTAGTGGGAAACGACAGTCAAATATTAGATGAATATAGGCATAAGGAAGCGTCAGAAAATCTTGAGAAAGAAACCTGCCAAAAGAATTAATATAAAATTGGTGTGTGTTAAGAATGCAAGCACTCAGATGCTAAGCTCCAGGGTCATAGAGACTGGAAATAAAATTCTTCAGAAATTAATACATAAGCAATAAGATGGAAGCCATGCAGAGTTATACATCATTGATTATATATTTTAAAAAAGAAAGAATTTTCTTTCTTTAAAAAAAAAATGTGGAAGGTGATTAAATGGTTGCGATTTGAAAATTTCGAATTTTCGGGTCGGGCTAGAAATGGGCCTTTGAAATTGAGTTGCATCGAATAAACAGTCCTAAATAAAATTTAGGACTCGTTTGGATATAGAAACATCTCAACTCATCTCAATTTTTTCAAATTTTCATACAAAATATAATAAATAATTCAACATTTTCAAATCTCAAAACAATAATAATATTTTAATAATATTTTATTCAACTCATTTAAAACCATCTCATCTCACTATAGGGGTGGGTAATAGGGGCGCCCCTGCTACCCCACCCTTGCATGGGTGGTGCGGGCATGGAACACCCCATGCGGGGGCGAGGGCGGGTTGATCCTAGCAGGGCCCCGCCTCCTGCTCCGTATCCATTCCCTTTTTTAATATAAAAAATTATGATTTTTATGATTTATATAAATATATTATATATAGATATATACAATTTGTTAAAAATTTGAAGTTAAATTCAAGTTAATAGTAAGTCCAGTTTATATATTTTTTTTAATGTATAAATTTTAATTTATAATTTAAATTATATTATAATTTGGATCTAAAATTTTAGACCTAATTTTTTTTTATACCCGATATGTCATAGAGTTGAGCCGGGTACGATTTCAACCCCACTCTCGATATCGGGACGGGGAGGGGTGTCTCCGTCCCATACAATGTGAGTAACACTTCTATCTGAATAAAATATTATTAGAATAAAATATTAAAGTGAGCTGAGTTGAGTTTGGATGTTAAAGTGAGTTGAGATAATAAAATATTATTAGAATATTATTTTTTAATATTATTATTATTTTAAGATTTGAAAAAATTGAATTGTTTATTATATTTTGTATTGAGATTTGAAAAAATTGTAATGATGAGTTGAGATGAATTGAGAAGAGTTTGAGATCTAAACTCGCCCTCAAAATTTATCCCTCTTGTCAATGTCCGAGAAGAAAAGAATGCTTTTCAAAGAACCTTGTCAAGGAAGTATTTAAATAAAAAAAAATTATGGCCATTGACAAGGCCACAAGAGAAATAAGTGTATATACCCTTGTCGAACAAGCGTACTGACGAAAAAATTGTAAAGAATCTTTAACCCTTGTCAATGACAATGAGACTTGTGTTAATTCAAATACGAATTGTTTCGGTACCTCAGCTTGAGTAATTCTACGTGTAATTATGAAGTATGATGTGATTGTTTTAAAAGAGGATAAAATTTATTATTAAAAAATTTAATTTTTTTTATGAAATTCTTATATTTTATTTAATTTTTTAAAATAATTAAATAAAAATTATACAATTCACAATTATAAATATAGTTAAGTGGAATTCATCCGTACAATCATTCTTTCTCAGGCAGGAATACATACATACCGTGTGACATTCTGTGTGATGCCCCAAAAAACACAATCAATTTACCTCCTGAGCAAGGAAACATTCTCTATAAACCCAATAGAAAAGGCAGTACACACACCACACTTCGTTTACTCTGGAAACACCCTGTACTTGTTATGTTACTTTTGCACTTGTTCTCCTCCCATTTCGCGTTTCGCGTGTTTTCTCCGTAGTCTCAGAGTACGTCTCGCTCTCCTTTTCTCTCTCAAATTTTGTTTGGTTTGTAAGAAAAACAATGCAATGAGTTTCCTGGATGGATTGGTTTGATTACGAGGATTAACTTGTTTTGGTTTCTTTTCGTTGGTTTGTTGGTTTCTTTGTTTTTTCTAAGTGTCCAAGTTTGTGGGTTTCTAGAGTCTCGTCACTGGGTTTATGTGATTCTTGTTTACTCTCCTTTCCTTCATTTTATTATTATTTTTATTTTTTAATATGTCAGTTTTCTGATTCTAATGAGTTATAATTTCTTATCCATTTGGTACTTTTGGATACTGAATGCTATATTCCTATTCCGCATTTCATATATACTGGTTAATTATGTGGCTACTTACCAATGTGATGGGGCCTGGGGGTGTGCATTCTATGCCATATGTTAATGATTTTCATGCTTTCTAATTTCTCATGCTTTGAGTTTTCCGGTGGCTGATATTCTACAGCAACAAAAGGCATCATAGTATTTTTTTTTTTTTTTTTTGTGAATCGTATATGAAATGATGCTCCTTCTTGTATTGCATAAGAAATGCTGAAGCTTGAGGATCATAATACATGCTATGTTCCCAAGCATTTCTGAATTAATATTCATGAGCTACATTAGCTGCATGCTATGTGTCTCAGGATTGTGCTTCATGCACTCAAACTAAGCTCAAACCCTTAAAAGTCATAATTAATTGGGAACATGGAAAACATATCGAAATTTGTCATGCTATTGTTCAAAATCTCATTATGGTTGCCCATTAATGTGGTTTAGTGACTTGTCATATAAGGAAAATCTTGAACTAAATTACAACTTTTGTGCCTTCTAACTTTTTGATCAGTAATCTCATTATCATAAGGTAAATAGGCTCAATCTTGAATTTAATTACAACTTTTTCTTTCATAATTGTTTAATTTCGAATCCCATTAATGTGGTTTAGTTACTAGTCATAGAAGGGAAGCCTATAATTTTGATTTAACTTTTGTACCCTATGGTCTTTTGGTTAGTAATCCTTTAATCTCATTACTGTCTATTAAATACCTTAAAAATGCATCAACCTCGGCTATTCCACCCTCACTTTTGCCTTGTTTGTCATATAACTTCTGCTCTCGTTTTTTCCCATTTCATGCTTTGTGTGTCTTCCTGTCGAATCTCATGGTTCCCAAAAAGGCAAAATCCACCCGCTCAGAGTATGCTTCTCTCTCTCTCTCTCTCTCTCATTATGTTCGCTTCATGTTTTTGCACAAGTAAAACAGGGCAAGGAATTCTTTAAATGGATTAGTTTGATTAAGAAGATGAACTAGATTTCCTTTACATTTTTTTTCAAGTAGCAGAGTTATGGGTTTTAGTGTCTTGGTCCACTGGGTTTCGTTGATTGTCTTAGTCACATTCTTTTCTTTTATCATATTCTTGCGTTTTCCTTGTTTCTGATGCATCCATTCTCTGATATTAATGAGTAATATTATTTTAGCCATTTGGTACTTCTGGTGTTGATCCACTGTGTACTAAATGCTATTTTGCCTATTTTGAGTTATTATGAGTTATTCTATTTTCAAGCTAGTGTGTATAGCACACAATCCACATCACTTATATGGTAAGATTTTATTTGTAATATTCAAATTTTAAAATTTATTTTCCAAATCAAATTATACCATGCAAGTACTTTACTAAGTGTGTAATCCACACCGGCTTATAAATAGAATATTTCTTATCTATTGGTTCTTTATTTGCTTTCATATGAATGTGATGTTTGTGTCTTATATCTAATATGTTAAAAAATTTTTTACATGATGAGTTTTGGTTGTTTATTTTCATGAATTGTGCTTTTGTATATTCCAGTGGCTAATATCTAAGCAATGATGTGATTCATAGTATTTGAGTTTTCTTTCAATGCTTGTTGTGGCCTTGTCGGAGAAATGATGAACCTTCAAGCTCATATTATGTGTCATGTTCTGAACCATCTCCGATTGATTATTTATGAGCTACATTTGATGCATGCGATATGTTTCTGGGTTGTTCTTCATGAACTCAATTAAACTAAGCTCGTTCCCTTCAAAGTGATAATTAATTTGGATAAGTTGACACGAAAATCTATTCATTGGTGGTAGCTTAATTCCCTCATACCCTTTTCTATTCATTGGTGGTAGCTTTGTAGTGTGTCACAAATACGGATCTTATGGCAGGCATTAATCTTCATTTATGATCTGTTTATTTATTTATTTTGTTGCCTCTTTGGATTACAGAATGGCTGCAGGGAGGAAAACACAGACATTTTTTGCTAGCAAAAGTATACCTTCATCTCCAGATCTGGTGAGCAGCTCTTCATCTGTAAGAAATTTGGGAAAGAATCACCTGGGCGGGGTCATATTTGGTTGCAACAACAATACCATTAAGGAATGTCTCCTTAAACAACTCTTTGGTCAGTCATCTGCCTTTGTTTCTTATCTAGCAACTTCAATTTGCATTTGCCTTTCTTCTTTCTATGTTCATTTATTAATTGTGCTACAATGGCAACTACTATCTCCATTGCTTCTCTAAGCACCAAAGCATCGTGATCAGAAGAACAAGTGAAGCACATATTTTCTGTAAACTACAAACTTTTAGTCGTAATAATTTTTCAGCAGTGTGCTTAATGCTGCTTTGTCAATTCATTCATAATTCTGGCTCCAAGAACTAAGGAAATATGTTCTTCAATTTTGACAGGCCTACCAGCTCAGCACTTTTCATATGTGAAGAATATTGATCCTGGCTTACCACTCTTCCTATTCAACTACAGTAACAGAAAACTTAGTGGAATCTTTGAGGCTGCCAGCCCTGGCCAAATGAATATTAACCCTTACGGCTGGACCACTGATGGTTCAGAGAGAACATTATATCCTGCACAGGTATCATATGAAAGTTTCTTGTATGTAATATAATTGTTTTGAGTTACGTGCTGGGTTTTATCAACAATCGGGGTCTGGTTCTGATATTTTTCTTCATTCTACTAGGTTCAGATCCTTGTCCGCAAGCATTGCCAGCCACTGCCTGAAAATCAGTTTAAACCAATAATTTCTGACAACTACTACACTGAGACACATTTCTGGTTTGAGCTAGACCACGCTCAAGCAACTAGACTCATGTCCTTATTTGCACCTTTAGCAGTTGCTCCAAGTACTTCTGTACCACGGAATACTGCAAAGTGGAGAGCTATTTTTCAGGCTTTTCCCCTGAATGACGTCGTAGAGAAAGGTGAAGGGTTTAAGCCACTTACTTTGGAAATCAAGCATTCTAATCACTCAAGTCAGAAATTGGATGTTGCTTATGCATTTGATGGATACAACCAGATATCGGAAGCTCACTCCGATGTAAAGTTAGTTGAGCAAGATGAGAAAGAAGTAATTGTCATGAAACTGAAAGAATTGGCTCGTTGCCGTGAGCATCAAGACTTGCCTACATTGCGTAATGTAGAAGATACTGCTGTTATGAATGGTATTCAATTGGAACACAAATATTTTCAAAGGGAGCAAACAGGTGCGGAGGACAAGAATGAAGATAATCCTCAGTCATCATCTGAGTGTCAGTCCATCATAACTCAGGTACTTGAGGAAGCCAGTTTTCCACATTCTATAAATTCTAATCATGGAAACTCTGTTTGGTCTGGTTTTGTACAAAATTTCTCATATTTTCTTATGCGTATATGTAGTTGATTCAAGAGGTGCAAGAGCTAAAGGCTTTTAACACAGAACAAACTCAGAAGATTGGCATTTTGGAGCAGAAGCTGGTACTCCTTGCTATGTTTTTAATGTGAAAGTTTCCCATTCTCTATAACTGTTTCTAGACCCTTATATCTTGGGTAGTTAAATAAGCAAAATAGAAAGTACTTGTAAAAAAAAAGTATAAAGCAATTTCAATAGACACTGAGGGTTTGTTTGATCAGCCCATGGGAATTTAGCGGCTCGATCCAATTCTGATTGACACTTAAAGAAGTATATATATGGCCTTTTGAAAACTGCAGTTATTAGTCAGATCGATGGCAGAAGTGCAGTTTTAACTTTTCACATAATGTTGCCATTTCAGATTTGGAATATTTGTGATTTTGATGATTGCTTCTTCAGAATAGCCCTGTTTAGAAGGATGAGTTTCTTCATGAAGTTGTGTACATATTAATACTAGAGTTTACTTTCCATGGGATTTTTAAATTCATTTGAAGCTTTTGTTGATATTTCACTGTAAAAATCTGTTGATGTTGCCCTGCACATGCACCTTAAAAGGGATTGAGTTTAATTTTTTCCTGGTTTTCAGTTTGATCTAATTTTTTCATTTGTTGTGTAGTTTTTCCTGTTATGGTGGGCCTGATTTTTCTTCTTGTATCTGGCTTTTGTTGTACTTACTAATTTTGACTCAAAAAAATGAAAAGATCAAAGAAAGGAACAAAATTTGTTAGACAAAGGGAAATGACAATTATGCATATGTTCTGTCGAAATTTATGATATTGAATTTAAAGTTGGTTTTGTATGGCTTTTTAAATTAATATATATATATATATAATTTCCAATGGAAGAAATTTGCAGTGATTGCTTGATTAGGCAATTAAATGAAATTTCCAGGCCCATGAACATTGAAGAAGCTTTGTGACGAAATTAGAAAAAGAAAATTTATGTTCATCTTGAGAGCTTTAATTTAGCAGTTGATGTGTACATTTTGCCCTATTAACATACAGGTCTACCAAGTTTCATATGTCAGGATCTAGGTACTAAATAAATGAGAAATGCTGGTTACTTACAGATCATATGCCCGCACTATTTCATTTCAAATTAGAATTACAATCCATATGCCAGCAGCTTCAAGCTTATGCTATGGCTCTTTGTTCTTGCAACTTCCAATGCACCTATGAATTGTTTATAGGGTGTACACTTCTTTTTCTGTTTTGCTTGTTTTCATGGAATGAAAATCATTTACCCTGGTTGTTCAGATGGAGGCAGAAATGGAAATTCTGCTTTTGAAAGATCATCGTGTGATGTTGGAACCTGTGTCCAATCCTTCTGACACACTTGGTAATGATACAATCATTGAGGCTATTGATGAGCTCCATATGGATCAATCTGTGTCAAATCCTTCTGAGGAACTTGTTAATGAGACAGTTATTGACTCATTGGATGAGCTCCATTTGGACCCTAATGAGTCAATATATCTGATAGGAGGATATGATGGTGAATCATGGTTGTCATCATTGAATTCATATCATCCTTCTCAGGACATGATAAAATCTCTGAGGCCTATGAGCTCTGTCAGATCATACTCTTCAGCTGCCCAGTTGAATGGTGAACTTTATGTATTTGGTGGGGGAAACGGATATGTATGGTATGACACAGGTATGCGCTGCTACTGACTTTATAAAAATGTTTTCTACTAATATTCAAGTTTTTTTAACATTTCTATCACCTCCTGTGAAGTTGAGTCGTACAACCCAGCTAATGATGAGTGGACTTTGCAACCTCCACTAAATCAGGAAAAGGGTAGTCTAGCTGGTGCTACTATAGATAATAAAATATTTGCCATTGGTGGGGGGAATGGCATGAAAAGCTTTTCAGAAGTTGAAATGCTTGATTTAGACATTGGAAGATGGATATCAACACGGTCAATGCTAGAAAAGGTAATATATCTTGCTTAGCTTGCTTGTTTTCAAGTCAAGTTACTTGTGTTGCTGAAGTTGAGCCTCATTCATAATTTTGTGTTTCTTGTCCTTGAGTTACATCTCTGTTTTTTTTTTTTTTTCAAGTGCTTCATGTTCATATAAATTCATCAGAACTTAGTCCTTGGTTGTGTTTCTTTTATTTTTCCAGCGGTTTGCTCTTGCTGCAGCGGAACTGAATGGTGTGCTTTATGCTACGGGCGGATATGATGGGAATGATTACTTGAAGTAAGATAACGCTTTTTTACTTTCATTTCTTTCTGCACCTATGTAGATGTAACCAGATCTTCATCTAAGTGTACAATGTTAGATGCATTCATAAGAGCATTTCTACATGTTTTCAGGCCAGCAAAATACTTGCTGACATGAACCATGGAAGCAAGCAGTTTGAACAAAACAGGGTGGATTTTTTTTTTTTTTTTTTTTGGGGTTATTTACACAACTGAATATGCCCCATGATGGTTTAATGAAGAATCTAATCCTTTTAAAAAAGAATAAATGCATCTGGAAGCTTTCCCTTCTATATTGTTACATGATCGTTACATGGAATTTCTGAAACCTTTTTTGGCTTCAGTTCTGCTGAGAGATTTGACCCTAGAGAACATTCTTGGACAAGAATTGCAAGTATGAATACAAAGAGGGGCTCCCATTCCCTGGTTGTTTTCAATGAGAAATTGTAAGTTCTTCTCTTGTTATTTACTTATTTTTACTCTATCAATGACCTTGTACATGGATTATCTCGGGAAATGCAGATGATGCAGTAGATTTTCTTCGAGTCTTGGGCATATTGATACATATCATTGTATCAAACTCGAGTTTTCTGTAATGCTATACAGACAAATACAAAGAAATTTAAATGTCAATTCGATCAGAGGGAGGGGAAGTAAAGTATCCAACCCCTCCCTTTTGACAATAAATAAATAAAGGATAATTCGTAATATGAGTTCCTCAAAAAAATAAAGGATGATCCAAGGGTGATAAAAGTGCTATATTTTACATAATGAGATGAAAGTAGGATGGGACTGTGGCATGCAGCATTACTCAATTTCTTTGCATATGTGTTTTTATTATGAATTTTACAGATATGCTCTGGGTGGATATGATGGAAATACGATGGTTCCAAGTGTTGAAATATTTGATCCACGTCAGGGATCATGGATTTGTGGTGAACCAATGGTAAACCCTAGGGGATATTCTGCTGCTGGTGTTATCAAGGATTCTATCTATGTAATTGGAGGAATTAAAATGTGCGGTACTGTTATTGACACGGTGAGATAGTTACGTTTTGCTATGATTTCTCTCACGAACAATTTTTACTTTTTTTTTTTTTAATCCGATTTTTAACAGCCAATTTTCATTTGCAATATAAGCACAGGTTGAAACTTACAAGGATGGTCAGGGTTGGCAAGAAACCCACACAAAGGCCCTTGGGAAAAGGTGCTTCACTTCAGCCATTGTTTGCAGTCATGATGTGGAAGGTCAAGGAGGCTTCACATAATTGCTCTTGTTCAAATATAGAAGAAGAAGATTTCGTCTCAACCAATTTAGCTTGCTAAGAAAGACTATAATTTTTGTTCTCCGAGTATCATCACGCTTGATGGAGCTCGAAGGATATTTTTGTTTTTTGGTTTTCCTTTTCTCTTCATTTTAGTTTTGGGTTTTTGTTATTTGTGGTACTTTTGAGCATTTGGTACTTGTTAATATGCAGTATGTGATACTATGCAGCCAAGCAGCTTCTGAAGAGTTGGTGTCCATTATTATTGGTGGCCTTGACCCTGATGGTGCAAACAAAATTCAGAAGCTAAGTGCTGCAATTGCCACATTTCTTGAGAGGAAGTTGAATGTCCCCAAGTCTTGATAATTCCTCAATTTCAATCAATTACACCAAGCCAAGCTGTCTCCAACTTCCCTCGTTGTCATGCAGAAGAAGGGTCATTTGCTGTCCACTTCTTTCTTTCTTCTCATTGCATTTTTTCTTTCTTTCTATTTAGGCAAGTCAAACCCAAGATGATGCTCAGTTTCTGCAATGCTTTACACCAGACCTCCTGCAAAACTCTTACTAAATTTCCCCAAAGAATCCATCCATACTGAATCCCATTTCCCCAATTATGTCCACAATAGCAGTCTAGCTTATGCTAATATGCCGCCCCTTCTAGCAGTGCTGTTTTTCTTTTCTGGGTGGAAGGGGTCGACCATCTACAGAAGACAACCTTTGTATGCATCTTCTTGGCTTGTTTCTTACGCGTTTCTTTTTTGTTTCTTCGTAGACAAGTCAATGCGGGATTCTAGACTCTCTTCCTTGTTCTAATGTCTACCAAAGGAAATGATTCATTTTCAAATTGCCTATTTCTTCTGTCTTCATGTTCGTTTGGGCTTCATTATCATGTTTGACGCAGACAAACGTGTGATGTGATGGCCCTACTTACTAATTACGCTGTCCTCCTCATTGGATTTTCCCTTCTTCTTCCTTGTAGTAATATTGTTATAAAACTTCCAACTCCCAACTTTAAAATGTAATAAACAATAAATAATTCTACGGTTTCAATTGGTCTGTCTCTTTGAGAGAAAACAAGTCGCGGCTTTTTGACATTGAATTTTAAAAGACTTTATATATATTTACTTTTACATATTTTCTTACGATTTGATTGGTCTAAATAATTATTTTATATTAAAAAAAATATATAATCAATTAAATTAATAAAATAGAAAAAAAATATGAAAAAGTGACTGTACAACGCACATAGAATATCACTCGTTTTCTTTTTTTGTTTCTTGGCTGACTTGTTGCGCAATGTTAAGTACGCCGCGTACTTGTGTTGTCTTTGACTCCGAAAGCATAGTTTTCCTCGAAAGATCCAGAATTTTTATTTTTTATTTTTTTTACTTCAGTTTGTAAACGTAGCGACTAAGGAATAAACTTCTTAAAGATTTTATGAAAATTAACTAATATTACTCTTTAAAAAATAATTTCGTAAAATATTTTATGAAAGAAGATTGTTACAGTAAATTATATAAAAATAATTTTATAATTTAAAGTAATTTTATGTGATTTTTTAATCTATTTTATAATAAAAATAAATTTAAGGGACGAATGATATAAAAATATTTAAATTTATAAAATTTATTTATGCCTTCTCAGAGTATAGGAATAGGATATTGTAAAAGAAGCCTTCGGCTTCTATAAACATAACATAAAACGTTCAATTTCTTTACGATACCAAAATTTCCGGATCTTCATTCCCTGCGCCCATGTCGTCCACTACATCTCCTCCCGTGCTCCCCATCTCCGTCCCCGAATCTCAATCCCAATCCCAATCCCAGTCCCAACCCCCAATCGCCACCCCTGCCTTCCGTTCCTTCATCACCCACATCTCCGACTCCGTCCGCCACGGGATCTCCCAGCGCCGGCCCTGGTCCGAACTCGCCGACCGTTCCGCCTTCTCCAAGCCCGAGTCTTTCTCCGATGCCACCCTTCGCGTCCGCAAGAACTACTCCTACTTTCGCGTCAACTACCTCTCCGTCATTGCCGTCATCCTCGCCTTCTCGCTCGTCTCCCATCCCTTCTCTCTTCTCGTCCTCCTCGGCCTCCTCTCTGCCTGGCTGTTCCTCTACCTCTTCCGCCCCTCCGATCAGCCACTCGTTCTCTTCGGCCGCGCGTTTTCCGACAAGGAAACCCTCGGTATTTTAACCGTATCTAGCCTCTTCGTCGTCTTCCTCACTACCGTCGGATCGCTACTTATTTCCGCACTCCTCGTTGGCGTTGCCGTTGTCTGCGCCCACGGCGCTTTTAGGGTTCCCGAGGACCTCTTCCTTGACGAGCAGGAGAATCCCGCAACCGGATTCCTCTCTTTCCTCGGTGGTGCCGCCTCCAACGCTGCCGTCGCCGCTGCACCCGTCGTTGCCGCTGCACGCGTCTGATTCGATGGATCCGGATCAATTAAAAGTTTCACTTTGGTACACAAATAAATATGTTTCAATTTTTTTTTAATTTTCATTAATTTCCAATATACTCTGTATCTGTATCTGTATCTGTATCTGTATCAGTGAACTTTTGTTCGATTTTAGATAGCATGTGACACTTTTAGGGGCGGATCTATGTTCTCTATATTTCTTTAATTGATATAATGTGATACCAATTTATTCATTCAGTTCTCTGGGTTTACGTATTTTTACGGCCCAGATCTTTGGGTATGCATTTCTAAATTGGAATCTATGGAAGTTTGTTCGTGGATGGTTCTTTTTTCCTATATTACAAGTCTGAAATTGTATGCTGGCATTTACAGGTGTTCGTTAAGTATAAAAGTTTTAGATCTGTGAAGAATTTGGGGCTGTGCTTGGGCTAGACTTCCATTTACGTTTTGTTTATGGCTGCCTGAATGCAGATTTCTGGCCAAATATTGTGTTAATTTTGGTTTCAAAATTATGTGTTAATAACTCAATCATAATGGGTTTGTCTAGAAATTGATGTTCAGTGATGGCCTAGATTGATTGATTGTTGCACCGACTTTACCATTCCATGACGGTTTCTTCTACCCCCATGTACTCTTGTCAAAATTTGCTAGTGATAAGACAATTTTTCTATTATTGATATTTCATCACTGATCGCATACTGCTGATTCATGTGCATTGGACCAAATCCCCAAAAAAATTTAACTCTGATTTCTGCCCCGACGATGCTATAGTTGGAGTCAAAAAATTTTGGAGTTCAGATTTAGAGTTGGAGATAGACTTGAAAAGAAGTAAGAGTAGTTTGAATTCTTCTAACTTGCCTCGTTTGGTTACACAAATGAGATGAGATTAGATGAAAGTTAAAAGTTGAATTGTTTATTGTATTTTGTGTGAAAGTTTGGGAAAGTTGTAATGATTAAATAGAATGAGATGAAATTAGATAGTTTGTGTTGTTTAACCAAACGAGGCTTAAGCTCATGTTCCAAGTTTGAGTCTCTTCATAACCAAAATTTTTGGGCTTTTTCTCTACCATCTAATTTCTAAATTCACCTTTCTAATGAGCTAAATATGACCTCTCTTGATATCTAACCTAATATCATTGTCCTCAATGCAATTCGAGTGCGATGGTGTTGCATGCGTGGTTTGCTTTGGGTGTTCTTTCACGTGGTTTTATCTAGTTGAAGTTTTTGTTTCCTATTTGAGTTCAATGTCGGTTGCATGTGGTACTGAGAGTTTGAGCTTGTTTAAAGTTGAGTTTGTTGGTGTCTAGATTGTTATTTTTCAGTTTCCGTTTTGGTCCTTGTTTGAGTCAGTTTTGGAGTGTCCATCGGTCTGGGTCTGTAAACCTATGCAAGGCAAATTTATCTTGGAAGCTGTTTTGGTAAAATTTGCCTGGGAGAGGCTTAAACTTTTTTTACCTAGTTTTTCCTCTGTTCCAAGATAGGGATTGGGGGAACAGGGGAGAGACATATCCATTAATCGAACTCACAGACCTGTGACAAGGTCCATATCTCGGGCATATAACAGGTCTCTACAGCCAAATTGAACAGTTCTAGACCGGATGTTGTTGCTGTCACGTTGATTGTGGTAGCTAATATTCTTTTAGTTGGGAAATATGTTATTTAGAGTGATTCTGGTTCTCTGCTAGATATTAATTTCTTTCAACTTTAGAGAGGCTAAGATTCATAGTTATTCTCAAATCATCCCTCACATCAAGACCAGCGTGCAAGACCCCAAAAAATATAATCAAGCTGTGCGTTTTTGTAACATGATTTTTGGCTTTTTTTGGTCACATAGCGTCTAAGAGCATTAGTATGGAAAGAGACAAATGCAAAACTAAAATTTCGTCAAAGAGAAATGATATTTATTGTCGTGTCTGCAAATGCCGTGCAATCTCTTTAAAAAAAAGTGAGTAAATATGAGATTTACATAAAAGAAAAAAATAATTTTTTAATAATAAATCTTATTTTTTTTTTAAATGATTGCAAGGCGGTTGCTCACTCTATAACTGTATGTAACATTATTCGTTCTCAAATAATTTGCTTTTGGCACCTGCACAATGACTAATATGTGCTTTAGAATCCAATTGAAGACTCCAGAAAATGTAGAGATCATAAGTTTGTTTCTTGCACTTCTCCCACACTTTCATTTAAAAAACATCATATAAAAAACACTTGCGAAATCCTGGGACCAAAATTCTTAGGTAAATGCTAACAAGAATCAATGACAGACCAGAACAATGCCATCTCTAGTGGCAATATATGAAGATAAGAAAAATTCTCTCACAACACTCAATAGTAGATGAGGGCCAAAAGAATGGTTGAGGTTGAATTCAGTGAAATCCTTTGTGCTGCAGAATAGTAGATATCACAAAAGTTGCAAACCATGTGCCTGCTGAAAGAAGCTGTTCAGTAATTTAACAATTTATTCATAGAAGAAGACAATTTGCATATGCGTAGAATGGAAACAAATTGAACAAATTGCATTTATCTGGTCTCTTACACACACGACAATGCAGGGTGAGAATATAATTATGCAGACGTTAAAATATACACAATGCATATGATAATTCAACAGGAATAAAAAACTGGTACATGGTTTGCACCAACAAACCATATTGGCTAGCTTTGGGAGAATGAGAGAATGCAGGTCATTTTTTTCACTAGCATTTGGCAATGCTCTAAGAGCAGAAAAGCCATTAATGCAATTTAGGTCCATCAACGTTGTAAAATGAAGCATGCCAATGTTCAGCATATCAACCTCTCTCGCTTGAGCCTTTCTCAGAATCAAAATCAGAAAGAGACCAGACTCACTCTGGGCTGTTACGTTCATTAGGTTACAAAATAGTAATGTTATATATAGTCGTAAAGTATGTAAACGTCATGTAATAATTTTAAAAAAGAATGAAGTATATTATTAGAAATTTAATTTTTTATATATAAATCTTATATTTATTTATTTTTTTTTTTTAAAAAATTATATAACACTTACGCACTCGTATTCATTTTTCGTTGCTAAATAACACGGCTACTAGGCGACCTTTCTTTCTTTTTGTTTTTTGTTTTTCCTTTCCGGTCGTTTTAGGCTTATCAAAATATCCAGAACTTGGACCTGGTCAATTTCAACCCAAACCATTGCAGAAAAACGTACTAAACGAGAAGTAGCAGTTGGGGATGAACTAAGAAGACGATGTTGACCTCAAACCTCATCTCTCTCCCAAACAATTATATTCCTTCTCTTCTCTTCTCTCAGTTCTCACAACATGCTTTATCGGAGCCACCTCTCTCTTCAATTTCTCTCAGTTATTTCTTCTTACTAGCTTGTTTAGCTTTCTTCTCAATATACTTTCTTCACTGGACTTGCTTCAAGTCATGGAGACTAGATATATATAGGGATCGAGAACAATACGGATACAAACTTTAATTCAGTTTTTCCTCGGGTTTTTTTTTTTTTTCTTTTGAGCCCTCCCTTGTTCATGGAATACAACAAGTGTCAGTTTGTGTGTCCATTAGAGTTTGTGCAGTTTACAACAAAAGAAACCCCTGATTCAGATTGGTCCAGGCCATTTTGAACATGAAATGAAACAGTCGCACAGCATTTGGATAGTCTACCACTTTTTTTAAAAAATAAAAATTACACCTTTTTGTTTTTTCAACTTCTTGATTTTACCACTCAACTTGTTTCAGGACCCCAATGGGATGGCGTAATTGTCACCCAAGCAGACAATATATCAAGTTCTCCGGGCCTTCAAGCATGAGCTAACGCACAGCTGGTTGTTGTTGCCTTCTGCATCCAGCTTCCTTGGAAATGATTGCGTATCTATGAGATGATTGGGCAGCTTCATCTTCTAGCAATTCGAAAGATCAGCCTCAACGATGACTTAGGAGATGTTTTACAAACCTTCACATGGTATCTTGAGCCAGTTCTCGGATTAACATCCAAACCGCGATCCAATGGCCTCTGTCAACCCCTCTCTCCCCTTCACCACCATGGTTCATCTCCTCACCATCAAGTTGTCTTCCTCAAATTATCTCCTCTGGCGCAGTCAGGTGCTACCGTTGCTGCAAAGTCAGAACCTTCTTGGATATCTTGATGGTTCCTGCGCAGAGCCCGCTGCTACCATTGTTCACGGCGACTCTGTTTCTGCAAACCCGAAGTTGACTGAATGGAAACAGATTGATCAACTTGTTCTAAGCCTGTTACTTTCCACCCTTACAGAAGAAGCCATGTCTGCTGTCGTTGGCTTATCCTCATCTCGGGCCGTCTGGTCTTGCCTGGAAAACACGTTTAGCCACAGATCAAAGTCCCGTGAGCTTCGGTTGAAGGATGACCTTCAGACTATGAAAAAGAATGACAAAACAGTCCCTGAGTTCTCCCGTGATTTCAAAGCCGTTTGTGATCAACTTGCTGCAATGGGACGTCCAGTTGATGATCTTGATAAACTTCACTGGTATTTACGTGGTCTTGGATCAACCTTTTCAGTTTTCTCCACCACTCAATTATCTCTGTCTCCTCTTCCTCTATTTGATGATGTTGTACCCAAAGCCGAAAGCCATGAGATCTTTATTCGATCTTTGGACTCAACCTCCCCTCTGGGCTCCACTGCTGCTGCTTTTACCACTTCTAGAATTTCCAAACCCGCATCACATGCGGGTGGTCGTGGAGAGGGCCGTTCCTCTCGTGGAGGACGTGCACGTGGTGGACGAAACACTCAAAGAACTCGTCCCATTCGCTGTCAAATATGCCGTCGTGAAGGCCATTATGCCTCTGTTTGCCGTGATCGTTACATTCGGCCCCCTAGTGCAAATTTAGTTGAAGCTTTCACTTCTTGCTCTCTTAATGATGGTCAAGACTCCGTCCAAGACTCCGACTGGTACACGGACACTGGGGCCACTGCTCATATGACCCATGATGCCGCTCAATTAGACACGGCAAACACTTATCTTGGTAAGGATTGTGTTGTATTTGGTAATGGTGCATCTCTTCCCATTTCTCACACCGGTAATTTCTCTCCAACTCCTTCTCTTCTTTTAAAAGATGTCTTAGTTGTGCCCGGCCTCACTAAAAATCTTATCTCCATTAGTAAACTAACCTCTGATTTTCCATTCTCTATTACCTTTACTAATGATCGATTCACTGTGCAGACTCGCGACACAAAAAGAGTGGTAGCAACCGGTCGACGTGAAAATGGACTTTATGTTCTTGAACGTGGTCATAAATCTTTCATTTCTGTTCTTCCTAATAATTGTCCGCGCGCATCTTTTGATGATTGGCATGCTCGTTTGGGCCATGTTTCTTATAGCATTATTTCTCTTTTGAATAAAAATCATCATCTATGTGTTACCTCTTTACTCCCAAATCCTAATGTGTGCTCTAGTTGTCAACTTGCTAAAAGTAAAAGACTTCCTTTTTCTCTGAATAAAAACCGTTCTTCTCATGTTTTGGATCTTATTCATTGCGATTTGTGGGGACCGTCACCTGTTCTTTCAAATCTTGGATTTCGATATTATGTTATCTTTATTGACGATTACTCCCGGTTCACTTGGTTCTATCCTCTAAAATATAAATCGGATTTTTTACGTATCTTTCTCCAATTTCATACATTTGTTGAAAATCAATTTTCTACTAAAATCAAAATTTTTCAAAGTGATGGGGGAACTGAATTTACTAATCATCAATTTCAACGTCACTTAATTTCCTCGGGTATTCGTCATCAAATGTCTTGTCCTTACACTCCATCTCAAAATGGTCGCGCTGAGCGCAAACACAGACATATAACTGAAACAGGTCTTGCTATGCTTTTTCACTCTCATGTCCCTCTTAAATTTTGGGTTGACGCGTTTAGCACTGCAACTTTCATTATTAACCGCTTGCCAACACCTCTTCTTAATAATCGCTCTCCCTTTGAGGTTCTTTTTGGTAAGCCTCCTTCTTACTCTAATTTTCATCCTTTTGGTTGTCTTGTTTTCCCCTACTTACGTGATTATGCTCCACACAAATTAGCCCCCCGTAGTCGTCCTTGTGTTTTTCTTGGCTATAGTATGTCCCATCATGGTTTTCGCTGTCTTGATCGTCTCACTAATCAAGTTTTTATTTCTAGACACGCTGTTTTTGACGACCATGGCTACCCTTATAAAAATAACACTCAATCTGGGCCTTTAAACACTACCTCCATTTCTACCTTTCTAGAGCCGACCGCAACCCACTCTCCAAAAATAATTACCTCTTCTCCCTCACAGCCCATTACCATTCCGGATTTGTGTAGCTCTTGTTTAACTAACTCCCCTTGTAGTTCTGTTCCAACTTCAGTTGTGCATGTACCTGCTATGGATGAGCCGGGATCTCCCTTGGCTCCCTCCTTGCCTACTCCAGCCTTAGCTTCCGCTCCGAGCCCAGCTATAAATCCAGGACCAGCACCAATCCTTGGCACCCACCCAATGCAAACACGAGCCAAATCTGGGATTTTCAAACCTTCTACTCGGGCCCTTCATACATGCCTGGTTCCAAATTCCAATCTCATCAAATCCTTACTCACCATGCGCGAACCCAAAGGCTTCAAGACTGCTGCCAAACACCCTGGATGGATTGCTGCCATGGATGAGGAGCTTCAAGCTTTGCATCAAAATCACACTTGGGACTTAGTACCTCGACCGCCACGTACAAATATCGTTGGCTCCAAATGGGTTTTTCGCACCAAGTACCTTGCAAATGGCTCCGTTGATCGTCTCAAAGCTCGTCTTGTTGCTAAAGGCTACACCCAGCAACCAGGTCTTGATTTCAATGACACTTTCAGTCCAGTTGTCAAAGCCTCCACTGTTCGTGTTGTTCTTTCCTTGGCAGTGTCTAACCACTGGCCACTTCGCCAACTTGATGTGAAAAATACTTTTCTAAATGGCATTCTTCAGGAAGAAGTTTATATGGAGCAACCTCCAGGATACATTGATCCAAAATATCCCTCTCATGTCTGCAGGTTGCGTCGAGCTTTATATGGGCTCAAACAAGCTCCTCGAGCATGGTTTCATCGGTTTAGTACTTTTCTTCTTGCTATTGGTTTTATTTGCAGTAGGGCTGACTCTTCTTTGTTTGTTCTTTCTAAGGGTACTGATTTAATCTATCTTTTATTATATGTTGATGATATTGTCGTGACCAGTAACAATTCACTTCTTCTTAATACTTTTATTAGCAAACTCTCCAAAGAATTTGCCACCAAGGACATGGGCTCATTAAATTATTTTCTGGGTCTCGAAGCATATCGGTCTTCCTCTGGTCTCTTTCTCAGCCAGGCCAAATATGCACATGAAATATTGCAACGTGCCAAACTTGTTGATAGTAAGCCCGTTAGCACTCCCATGGTAGTTGCACATCACCTATCCATTGATGGTCCTGATTTTGATGATCCTTCACTCTACCGGTCACTTGTTGGTGCTCTTCAATATCTCACTATCACTCGGCCTGATCTTACTCATGCTGTCTCTGCCGTAAGTCAATACATGCACAAGCCTTCCCTTTGCCACTTTCAGGCTGTTAAAAGGATTCTACGCTACATTAAAGGAACCCTGCGGTATGGTCTTTCATTCACCCCCTCTTCTTCTCGTGATATCCGCGCTTACTCGGATGCTGACTGGGCCGGTTGTCCTGACACACGACGATCTATCTCTGGCTATGCTATTTACCTTGGTGATAACCTTGTCTCTTGGCGTTCCAAGAAACAACCGACAGTGTCCCGTTCAAGTTGCGAATCAGAATATCGAGCACTCGCCAGCACCGCTGCTGAAGTCAAGTGGCTTGGCCATCTTCTTCATGATCTCAAGGTGATATCTTCCTCCTCTCCACTTATATTTTGTGATAATCAAAGCTCCATTTTTCTTGCAGCAAATCCAGTCTCTCACAGTCGCTCGAAACATATTGAGCTCGATTATCATTTTGTGCGTGAATTGGTGGCCTCCGGACAACTTCAACTTCAATATGTACCTACCAATCTCCAGCTTGCTGACATTTTTTACCAAAAGCCTTAGTCGTTCTGCATTTATATTCTTTCGTTCCAAGCTTCGCGTCCGAGACTCTCAAACGCTAGGCTTGCGGGGGGGTATTACGGTTACTCATCAAACTCAAGAACCAGATCAAGTTCAAGATCAAGAACAAGATCATTTATGAACCGGATCCTTTTGTATTTGTTAACTTAAACTCATCACGTGTAAATGTAAATCTATTGCTATAAATAAATGAAGTGATCCACCTGAAATTTACGGTGGTTTTACAAACCTTCACAAGATGTTTGGATAGTGAGTTGATATGAGATAAAGATGAAAGTTAAATAAAATATATTATTAAAATATAATTTTTTAATGTATTTCATGTATACTCATAAGAATCGTAAGTCAACAACGACGGCTGTGCATCGGGACCAATTTCACTTGGCCAAAAAATACAATGCTAATATATAGAAGCCAACAAGAAGCTAGCAAAGAATCACAGGAAAGAGATCATGCACGTCTTCCAATACCAATATCCCAAAAAAATCAGACCTCCCTTGCATGCATGCTAATTGTGACAAGTCAATTGTTCCGAAGGTTGCAATGTCATGACCATGGGCAAGCTGGATGATGATCATTAAGTTTGTTGGGAACTGTCATACCGTTGATTATCTGTTGGTCCCAGCAGCTGTAATGCATTATTTATATGTAATATGTCGGTACGTTAAGTTTGTTTTAAGGGTCGAGTCGGTCGGTCCCTCAAAACTAGGAACCGTTTTGATCATTTATGTTTGATATTGCGTAATTACTTTAGTTAGGGTATACATGTTTGAGATAAGGTTGGCCGTGGCTATACATGATGAACACACCACACTGCATGCAGTCTTCATCGGAATATTGTCTTAATTCTGCCAAAGCATATTTTTTATATATATAAATGTAAGAAAAAGGCGATCAAAATCGAAAGACTCTAATTTATGGTCTAGATATAATTTGGAAACATGCAACTCCAATCAGGCATGGCCTACGTAAGTACTCAATAATATTTTATTTGAAAGGACCGTATATACATAAATATATATATATGTATGTATATATATATATATATATATATAGTTGTGTGATCATGACAACATATATAAGAGGAATGTGCGGATCGGGTTTGGTTTCTGATCTTTATTTATCTTACATGATGATGCTAGATAATCACTAAGTCCATTATATTATAAGTTGGCATGCACGCGGGTTGAATTTTGGCTTAGTCTTGGTCATGATCATCACGAGATAATCTTAAAAATTCTAGCTATAAACATCATCCCACGCAGTGCAAACTCAAATAAAAGTACTAAAACTTACAAAAGGTACAACCGGCCCCCTAGTTTGTTGCTTTAAGTACCCTTTGAAATTAAGTTTATCTTATGAATCAAGAGTAATGCTAGTTATAGTTGTAGAGTGTGCATGTAAGCCTCGATCGCACACACTCCCTTTAAAAAAAGTACCTTCTACTAATAAAAAAAATAATTTTTTTTCATGTGGATTTCAGATATTTTTTTTTTTCAAAAGGAGTGCGCACTTCTCAAACAAATTAAAGGGAGTGCACATCCTAAGACTGAAAAATATTATTTTCCTAATTCAAAGATAAAATAAGGTTAACCTATTTATGGACCATGATCAACTCCTCCTAATTAAAGTTCTCATCTAACTTCAATGACGAAATTTATGCTTGACAATTGATAATAGTACTCATGTCCCATTGATCTTTTTAATTGGGGGAGAGATCAAGATCTCCATCCACCCCATTATATTGATCAACGGGTAGACCGTAAGGAGGGACCTCTATCACCATCCCACCCCAATTAGGCAAACCAAATTATTCTATAAATTAGCACCTTGATCAATACTACCTTCATGAATTTTCATTATATAAGGTATAAATTAAATGTTAATCGTGAGGTTTATTTTGTGTGATGAGGAAATAAGTTAACCATATAACTATTTTGGTGAAATGACAGAAGACATTACTCGACGTTGGAAATCTTTGAAGTTGACGGATGAAGAGCAAGAGAAGATTGCACTTTCGGAGGATGTAGTGTTGTCCACAAATATCATAGACAAATATTGCCTTCTTGCTATGATTTTTAATGATAGAGCAACAAATACAGAAGCCTTTAAGTTGACTATGGCCAAAGTTTGGAACACTAAGGGTTGGGAAATTTGGTCTGAACAGATTTCTTTTGGAGTTCCAACTATACTCAGACAAGAAAAAGGTTATGCAGGGGAGTCCATGGTCTTTTGATCGTTACCTGATTTGCATGAACAAGTTTGAAGGAGTTTTATCTCCTACTGAGGTGCAGTTCAAGGTAGAGTCATTCTAGATTCAAATTCACAATCTCCCTTTTGCAGATATGAATAAGGAGATGGGTGTCAAAATTGGTTTTACACTGGGAAAGGTTCTTGATGTGGAGGTTGACAATGAAGGGTATGGCTGGGGAAGCTTTTTAAGAACAAGAGTAAAATTTAGAGTCGAAGGGATTCCAAGGAGGAGGGTGGCAGCAATCCCAATTTTGGAAAGTCTTCATCACCAGTGGAAAAAAAGACACCTATTATGGGGCAAGCAGCAAGTATCAAGGGTGATGACACTAATCAACCTCATCATAAAGGAAAGACTAATAAGGAAAGGGAGGTGGACTCAGTTAACTGCAATCTTACCATTAATGAGGACCCCAAGAGGTATTTTCACTATCAATAGTTCTCAAAATCAGGGAAGACTTGCTATGGAAATGAAAGAGATCCCTATTGATTTTGCTCCTTATACCAACTTGGTAAGTCCTCAATCCTCTAGTATTTCCTTTAATGTGGATGATAATTTTGTGGAAACTGATAATATCCCAATAAATGAGCTCCTAAATTCAAAGAAGACTGCATTTGTTCACACTTATATCATGCATAATGAATTGCCTAATTCTACTCCTGTTAAGAATTTGAATAGTAATACGTGGAAGAGGAGAGCAAGAGGGCAATCTACTACCCTTACAGATGTGACTAGTAGATTTAGAGACCTTCATATAGTGACATACATTAAAAGACCTCTTAATGATGTGGAGAATCCGAGTACCAATAATACCACTAAGAAATTAAAGAACAAGTTCAAACTTGGAAGGAGCCAAACTCAGGCCATATTGGTGGAGGCTGCTGAGCAGCCCCACCAACAGTTATGAATTGCTTGAGTTGGAATTGCTGAGGGCTTGGAAACCCTCGGATAGTTCAAGAGCTTCACCTTTTGGTAAAAACAAAGTCTCCCAACTTGATTTTTCTTGTAGAGACCAAGTGTGGTCATGATAGAATGGAGAAGATAAGGGTAAAATTGGGTTTTGATTTCTGTTTTAGTGGGGATAGAGGAATAAGTGGGGGTTTGGCTTTAATGTGAAGATCTGTTGTCAATGTTGAAGTGGTGACATACACAAATTGACATGTTTCTGCCATGCTTAAGCTTTCATCAGATGGGCCCCAATGGCAAATTACTGGTTTTTATGGCCATCCCATGACATTTAAGAGATTTGAGAGCTGGAACTTGCTTAAAGCCCTCAAGCCTATTGTGAATATCCATTAGCTTTGTTTTGGTGATTTCAATGAAATTACTCATCAAAGGGAGAAGTTTGGGACTTCCAGTAGGCCTTACAGGCAGATGAAACTTTTCAGAGATACACTAGTTCATTGTGACCTTAATGACCTTGGATACAGTGGAGATAAATTCACATGGCCAACAACAAAGAGGGGAGACATTTCACAAATGAAAGACTTGACAGGGCTTTTGGAAATATGACATGGCTTAATATGTTTGAAGATCATTCAGTGTTGCATTTATCTGCCAATCAATCAGACCATAGGCCTATTTCCATTCAGATAAAGGACCAGGTACCAATATAGAAGAAAGATAGGGTCTTTAGGTATGAATCAAACTGGAGTAAGCAGAAGGGGTGTGAGGGCTTAATTAAAAATGCATGGAAAAACACAAAAGGTAAGCCGGATTCCTTATAGATGACTTTACAAGGCATACACAATTGCCAAGAGGATCTTAAGCTTTGGAGCAGAAACAAGCATAAGAATCAAGGGAAGCTTCTAAAATCCAGACTTGAGTTACCGAACCTTTTGCTAGAGACAAATGAGGGCAATCTAAATGATGACATTAAGTCTTTACAAAAAGAGATAGACTCTATCCTTGATGCAGAAGACTCTAAGTGGCAGCAAAGGGCTCAACATACATGGTTGAAAATTGAGGACAAAAATACCAAATATTTTCACAAGTGTGCTAGCCAAAGGAGGAAGACCAACACAATTAGCAGGATCAAAATCGACTCAGGACAGGAAATCAAAGATCCACAAGAAATCAGCCATGTGTTTCAAAATTTTTTTTAGGAGTTGTTTTCTACCTCCAACCTAGTTGACATTGAAGAATGCCTTGCTTCCATGACTCAGGTTGTCAATGAGGATATGAATTACATCCTTACCAAGCCTTTTACAACTGCAGAAGTGAAGGAGGCCATATTTAGGTTGCGTTTGGATGTTGAGCTGAGTTGATCTTTCTATGAATAGTAGTGAGTTGAGATGATGAAGTGAGTTCTGTTAGACCCACATAAGATGAGTTTATATGTGTTTGGATGTTAAGTTGAGTTTAGATGTATTTATAGGAAGTTGAAAAAGGTTGTGGGTCCCATGTGTAAAGAGATGTTGAGTTGAAAAAGATTGTGGGTCCCATGTGTAAAAAGGTTTTGAGTTGAGATGAGTTTAGTGATTTGAGAGTTGAGTATTTGGATATTAGAAGAGGTCTAAATTTGAATCGAACTCAGCTGAGTTCGGTCAAGGAACCAAACGCAACCTTAGTATGAATCCTTTAGGTTCTCTTGGGGGGCCTGATGGATTCCCAGTAGTGTTCTTCGAAGAGCATTGGGAAACAATGGGAACAAGAGTGTGTGAGGTAGCACTTGCGGTGCTCAATGGAGGAAAGTGGTTTGGGAAACTGAATGAGACTTTCATAACCCTTGTTCCCAAGAAGTCATCACCTTCTCAGGTCACTGATTTCAGGCCAATCAGTTTATGCAATATTTTTTATAAAACCATTGCTAAAACTATGGATAATAGGTTGAAGCTCATACTACCTGCCATTATTTCTCCAACTCAGACTGCTTTTGTACCAGAAAGGCTCATCACAGACAACATAATTGTGGCTTTTGAATATTTGCACTCCATGAAAGCCAGATTAAAAGGAATTGAGGGGTTTATGGCTCTTAAACTTGACATGAGTAAGGCCTATGACAGAATGGGTTTTTTTTAGATCAGTCATGTAGAAATTAGGATTTGCATCAGCTTAGATTGAACTCATCATGCAATATGTCACCTCAGTATCATACTCTCTTATTATCAATGTGGTGCCTCAAGAATTTTTCTGTCTAACTCGAACCATTAGGCAAGGGGATCCCCTCTCCCCATATCTTTTTATTTTGTGCACAAAGGCTCTCAGTTGCCTTCTCTACAAGCCTGAGCAAACTAGTCTTATCACATGCTTGCCAATTAGAAGGAATCATTTGCACATTAACCATTTTTTTTTTTTTTTTTTTGCAGATGACTCACTTATATTTTACAAGGCAAATTCAATTGAGTGGAGTGATCAACTTTTTTCTCTTCTAGATTCTTATGAAAGAGCTTCAGGTCAAAGATTGAACAAAGAGAAGACCTCCATATAATTCAGCAGGAATACCAAGGAAGATACAAGAGAAATAATCACAAGCATAACTAGAATTAGAGGCACTAGCTCTTAGGAAAAATACTTAGGCTTCCTAGCACTCATTGTCAGATGGAGGGCACATTCTTTCAAAGGAATCCTAGACAAGGTGCAAACAAGACTAACCAATTGGAAGACTAATTTGCTTTCTCAAGCATGAAAATAAATCTTACTTAAACTTGTAATCCAGTCCATTCCCACGTATAGCATGATGATTTTCAAGATGCCAAAGCAGTTGGTCCATGATCTCAATAAGCTGGTGAAGAACTATTGGTGGGGGTAGCAGGCTCAAGAACAAAATCTTCATTGGGTTCCCTGGCATCAGATTAGTAAATCTAAAAAGAGTGGTGGCTTGGGTCTAAGAGACTTTGAGAATTTTAACACTGCTTTATTGGCCAAGTAGTGCTCGAAAATCATTTCATCTCAAGAATCACTTGTTGCCAAGGTGCTTAAAGAGAAGTATTTCAAAAGAAGCTCTTTTCTGGATGCAAAGGTTGGTCACAACTCCTCTTTCTTGTGGCAGAGTTTCATGTCAGCTAAGTCATTGCTTAAGGAGGGATTGGTTTGGAGAATTGGTGATGGAGAATCAATTGAGATCTAGAATGACAAGTGGATTCCTCAGCAGTCCACTTTCAAGCCTCAAAGTACAATTAGATTCCTTCAAACAGATACAAAGATTGCTACTCTCATTGATAAGACCTTACATCAATGGAATCAGGCATTGGTTGAAACAGTTTTCACGAGGGAAAGAGAAACTCTAATAAGGAAAACCCCTTTTAGCCCTTATCCTAAACTTGATAGACTAATTTGCAACTTTAGGAGCATTTAGTATTAAGAGTGCATACCACCTAAAATCAGAATTGGATGGCTTAAGGCTGGGCCAACCTTATGAACCATCAAGAATAAAGGACTCTTGGACCAAGGTATAGCATTTGGGCATATCAAATGCTGCTAAAACTTTCTTATGGAAGGCTTGCCTCAATGCTCTTCCAACTAGAGCTAACCTGCAAAAGATAAGGGTTCTTGAAGATGGCACTTGCCCAATCTGCAAGCAGTATCTAGAAATAGTTAAACATGCACTATGGGACTGCACATCAGCTTGAGATGTTTGGGGACAAAGTGTGAGCAAGATCCAAAAGACTAGCCTTCAGTTTTAGAACTTTAGAGACCTAGTGGAGGGCCTATTTGAGATTTTAGAGGATGGGGAGATGATGGAATATGCCATAACCTCATGGAAGATTTGGAAGAGAATGAATGATTTGGTTTTCAGGAATGCTTTTCTCCATCCAAATGCTCTTATCCAACAAGCTAAGCAGTTGTTTGAGAAGTTATGCAGTTTCAGCATCAAGCAAAGAAGACCTCCCCTAGCTTGAATGCACATAACTCTTGGGAAGCCCCTCCTCAAGGTAAATTGAAACTGAACTAGGATGCAACTCTTAACAATATTAATTGTTAGGTTGGAGTGGGTGCTGTAATTCGAGACTGGGAAGGGAAGGTGAAGGCTACTATGAGAATGAAGTATGATTTATTTCCTGATCCTTTGTTAGCCGAAGCTTTTCCATTAGTGACTATCATTTCTTTGGATGTTATTCCTCAATGTATCCAAGCTTTAGTTTAAGCTTTCTTCAATAAAGGATACTCTTTTCATAAAAAAAATAAATAAATAAATAATAACCATGTTTACCAAACAACATGCAGCTTGTAAATGAGTTCGGTTTAACTTGTTTGAAAGATAAATAAATTAAATTAAATTATATATTCCATGATAAATTTGAACTCGACGGCTCGTCTTTGAAATATTATCCCTTCAATTTTACTCGAATACAGTCTTCATGTATATATATATATATATATATATATATATACATGCAGGTCATGATTGGTGAGTATGACTGGATACATTCTCTCCATTTCTAAGTTTGATAATGAAAATCGAATGCCAAAATGGATTTATTAATATTTGACTAAAGTTGAAGTAGTTTCCACGCATAAATTAAGCTTAATTAATTAATTAATTAATTGGATTCATTGAAATTAACCTTAATGCATGTGCATATATAATCTTATTAATATTAATACTGATGCAGGAAAAAAGTTTGAAATTTCTGTAGAAGTACTAATTTATTCCAAATCGAATTTGTCATTGATGAACAATATAAGCATACAGGAGCTCGTTCCAGACATCGGGCAATCCAGGGAGACACCAATGTATACAGTCTGCATAACTGCTTGGGTTTTCTATTTGCTCTTTCGTTAGGGGTTCCCACTGCTTCCTATAGATAGATGGATGGCCTTCTTTTCGATATTCTGAGAGCTGTGTAATGTTGAGCATTTGTACATTCAGACCTCTTGTCTTCAAATCCTCCAGCACCATTTCAACCACACGCATCATCTTTGGATCCGAGTCACTTCCCCAATATCCCTCTTCTGAAATCTTTCCCGTTTCTTTGTAGCAGTTTTCACCACCACCCCAATCTTTAGCCCTGCAATATGTACGTACATATATACAGTACTCCATATTACTAGATCATCATTTTATTTCCATTAAACCTGCAGCATGCATTCTTTTAGCCACCCACGATCCTTCATGTTTTAATTTGTTGGTAGTACGTCGTACTTGTCTATATATTAACCATATATATGCATTAATGTCATCATGTATTTTAGCATTCATGCATCTTGAGGGCAAATGGATTATTAATCAGTATACCTTTCATGAGTTGGTGACATGCTAACAAAAAACAGTTGGGTCTTGGTTCTATCAACGTGGACTTCCACCCAATCAGACCACGTTCTTAGAGCCATCTCATATACACGCAGCATCTGTACTTCTTTATAGATAGCATCATCAGGGCTTTCAAATGATCCCCACCTAATCGGTTCATTTCCGATATTATAAAAGTAAGATTGGATTAAGAGAATTAGTCAATGGTGGTTAAGTCCAACAAATAAAGTACTGATGAGAATTACTACAAATGATCATCGATCATCACTAAGACCGGATCAGTTGCTAATTAAGTAGGGTTTATGATGATGATGAAGCTGGTACTTACAGAACTTTCATTCTGGGCCTTCTCCACCATAAGTAGGAGTCAAACACCAGTATATCTCCGCCGGTCCAATGCCTGGCATGCTTCTCAATTGCTTTGATTCTAACTGTCCGATCTGGTATCCGGTGGTTCACCGGATCATCGGAGTTTGATTCCACTAGCAATGGGGCCCAGTAGAACTCAATCGTCGCATTGTATGCCTAAATTAATTGGGTTAGATACGTACGTACTAACCATTATATATAAGCTTATCGAGTACTTTTTTTAACATGCATGCAACAAAGACAAAGTTTAAGCGCGCATGCATGCAACTACTCAGAAAAAAAAAAAAAAAAAAAAAAAAGAGCAGAGTTTAAGCAACTCGTTGTTTCTTAAGATGAACACTGCATTAATTTAAGTATTTCTTTGGACGGATTCTAATCTAGAAATATCAATGGTTAATCATATATATGTAGTGGTCCAATAACTATTAGTAACTAGCTAGCTAGGTGTATGCACCTATATAGGCCTTCGATCTAGGATTGAGACGGCAAGAACATGCATGTTACCCAAATTATTTATTACTCACAATGGCCTTAAAGATGTTCAAAGAGTCATTGTTGTGCATGGATCTAAGCTTTGGAGGGATCCATGAATCGACTAGGCAGACCATCGAAACCCACTGATTTCTGTTCAGGGAATCTCCAACAAACACAAGCCTCTTGTTCCTTAGCGTCTCCAGCAACGCTGTTGCATTGAACCTTATTAACATAGAAAACAAGTTTCACAAAGCTCAAAAAAACGTACAAAGACCAACTTTAATACCACCATCACTTACATGCATGCAGTGATTTATATCGTAAGTTTATGTGCGAGCGTGTGTATATATAGGCACCCATGATGATGAGAGAGCTAGACATGAGAGATACCTAGGAAGGTTACATTGATGAGGTTGCCACCTCCAGTTCTGATAGCTCAAGTCCTTTCTTCCAAACTTCTCGCAAGCCAATTGATCAGACATGAACGAGCACTGTTGCTCTTTGTATAGAGGGTAACTTTGGTTATCGAATACCCACTTACCAGAAAACAAATTGCATTCTGAAAGCTCATGTAAACCGTCGGTTCTATCTAATTCCAAGACTCTACCAATGCTGTCTTGGGTAAGATAAACGGCGGTGATGATTAGGGCGGTGATCAGGAATGCAATAAGGGAACGGAAGCTGCTTCTGATTCCCCATGACGTTCCAAGAACTACAGCTTGGTGTTTCTTTGCCGCCATTCAATATCCAATTCTCCTAATTGGCTATGTGTGCGAGACCATGTTTCCTCCTTTTTGAAGTTTCTAGCAGTTGGTGAGCAATCACTTTCCATGATTTCTCTTTCTGGAAGTAGGAGTAGTGGGGATGCCTTAATGTTTGGGCGGTTTGCTGAAAGCAACAGGTAGTTTAATTTGCAATTAAGCACTACTAATTTCACCAAAATAACACTAATAATAGCTGACAGATCAAGTCGGCCCTCCATCTATATATATATGTATATATATATATATATATATATATATATGCACACATATATTATAAAGCAGACTGCATGCACATATATATATATATATATATATTTGAGATCTTAATTAGATATATATTTTAATAAATAATGGAAAGGGATATAATGTTTCGGTAACTTAGCCGATAGCCAAAGAGATAAGGTACCTTTTCGTTTTATCTTTTATATTGTTTTCCTGAAGACAGTTTAGATCAGGTGAGCTGTTATATACATGAGTGCCCCCAAGATCATGTGGATTAGGTTAGCTAGGTTTGTTGTCATCTCCACATCCAAGATCGTTTGGAGTAAAGGAACCTCAAAATTTTCAACCCCAGACGACGGCTCTCATGGGTTTGTAGTTTGTACCCAAAACCCGTAGAATGCACGACATATATATATATATATATAGCATTAATAAATTGTTACTTTCATCATCATATGCATATGCAGGCTGCTTCCTGCTTGAATTTCATTTCATTTATCCATTTCCGACAACCTCAAAAGTCACGCGCCGCACGCCCAATGTCACCCCCCTCAAGCCAATCTTCAATACTTCCTCCAATGGTCCCTGCTCTCTACATAATTAAGATTGTCTAGCTCCTATACGTACGTACAGTACTGATCCATTCTCAGTCATGCGAGAGCAATTTGTTTGGAAGAGTAAGGGTCCATGCAGTTAGAAAATCTTTTGATGGCCAATTTAGACAATTTTTCATGTATTTTGGTTGTTCATTATTTCTAAAATCGGATGATCTCCACCTCACCTCTTGTAAGTAATCTTCTTTCTAATTTACTGTCATGCATTAATCTAAGTTATTTAACTTAGTATTAGAGAAGTAATCTAAGTTCGATTAATCTTGATTCCGCTCTATATCCCAAATTCAATTAAAAATTTCACATATTGAGCACATTTAAGGAATTTTGACCCACATATATGTGAGAGGAAGAGTAATTATTAAATTTTCCTCTTATATCTCTTTATAAAGATCTTGACTCTTGAGACAATTGCCTCTTATATCACTTTAAAAAGATCAAATATATCATTATTAGATGCAAACTATTGACTTAATTGTTAAGTAAAGATACTCTCTCTCTCTCTCTCTCTCTCTCTCTCTCTCTCTCTCTCTCTCTCTCTCTCTCTCTCTCTCCATTGTTATGAATAAATATTTACATGTTATAATTTTATTTTAATTAATTTTCTTCAAAATAATTAGTAGCTTATGGGGAATCTTCTTCAACTTGAGAGGTTTGTAATCATGTTATATATTAAGTTAAGAACCTGATATAACACCCGGGTCCAATCTTAAACCAATCCCATAGATCAGAAGCTCAATAGTTTTTAAAAAATGACGTCATTCTTTTAATAAGCGGATTTTCTTTTTATTTTTATTTTTCCTCCCTCTTCTCTCCCCACCCCAAACAGTTTCTCTCCCTCTCTTTTTCATCAACAATTTTTCGTTCCGTTACCCACGTCCTTATTTCTCTCAACAACTTCTCTCTCTCATCCTTTTATCTCTATCTCTAATATCAAAATTAGTCTTGTTGCCCCTCAAGTTTCCATAGCCAATCACCACCCACAAAGGTAGCAAGCACCATGCAACAACCACGCCCCTCCACACCATGAGCTCCTCCCTCCACCGCAAATGACCTCCCTGCTCAGACATCTGTGTGAACCCTCTATCTGTCTACCATACAACGCCGGTCACTACCACCCCCTGTTTTGCATGAAATTTTTCCACTGTGGTTGCACCGCACAAGCGCACGTTAGGACAAGCCCTCGAAAACCTCCTCCACGTTCAGAGCATCAAAACGTAGCCCACGTTCAAGCTTCAACCACCTTGAAACATGGCACTCTCTCCTCCACATCAACCCCAAAACCGCAAGCTTGCTCTCTCTCACACACACACACACACACATATATATAGAGAGATATATATATATATATATATATATATATATATATTGTCCCTTCGTTGCACGTCTAGCCCTCCATTGCACAACTGCCGACTCCCATCCTCCCTGTCTAGCAACCACAACCTTGCATGCTCCTCCACTTTCAGCAGCACACAAACCACCATAGTCATGCTCTAGATCCCATCGTCCAGAGAAATATAAAAACCCATCGTGGAAAAGCCCCTGCGTGCACCACTGCCTCTGCACCACCAGCCCACGCTGTGACGTCATGAACCAACAAAAGCAAGCCTATATTTTTACTCCTAAAAAACAAAGCAACCACTGCACCATTAAATTACTTCGCAAGGCGCTGCCCCACGCGGAACCATCATAGTAAGCCTTCTCTCTCTCTCTCTCTCTACCTCTTGGTTGCAACTCATGCTTTCTTCCACGCCACAACAATCATGGATAACCACCTGCGATCATGCCACTGCACTATGGGCGAACTAGAGGCAACGATGACACAACGTGCCCATTATTGCCATGAACCAAACAACCTCCACAGAAACCGCCGCCTGGAACTTCCCGTCACCCCTGATCTGTCACACGTCCTCTCGCTATGCCATCACACACAAAAATTCCTTCGTCGTCGATTTAACTTAGGCCATAACTTCGGTGTCTCGGTCTCTTGTTGAGCTCTCTCCCTTCCTCGCATCGTACTCTCTCTCTCTCTCTCATGTTTTGCCTCCTTGGAAAACAGCCAACACTTCTTGCCGAAAACTGCATTTACAAACCACGTCGCATAACTACTGATCTCCCGTAAGCTTCTTACTTCACTTGTTAAAAAAACGTATAGATACATGTATGCCCTTACATAGTAAATTTCCGTAGCATTTGATACCATATTCTCGTGATTAAACTAAGAAAAATTAGATGTTTGGAATTTGAGGATATTTTAGATTTTAATCACATGATCATTTGAAGAAATTATGGAAAATCAAAGTATTTTGTGGAGTGAAGATATTTTAGGATTTCGAGGATTTTAGACATTAGAGAAATATAGATTTTTTTTATATCTTGGTTGTTAATTACGAAGTATGCGTTCAATTGAAAAATTTACGTAAGTTACGTTTGACTATTTTATAGGTGATGATCGATATTCCATTGACTCTGTTGTGAGAAAATTCAGAGAAGTTAAAAAGTCCAAATAATTGGGATTCCTATACTAGACTTTGCATAAAAAGAAAATGAATTGAGATTGAATTTATGAAAAATGTACATGATATGTTTTAAAAAGAAATGTGAAAACAACCTCAGTTATGTGTTTTTCATTACTCATGAAATCTATATAAAAGAGAAAATGTCTTCTAGCATGACTAGTGTAAACATGAGTAATATTTTGACATGCTATTTTTGAAATGTGCAAAAGAATGCATATGAAATCTGAGAATTTTGTACATGTCATATGAATATGTTTTGAATCCGTTTTTGATTATGTGAAAATGATATGAATATGTTCAGCACTTTGTTTGATATGATATGCATTTGAAAAAATTTTGGCATGATTTTCTAATTTTGTATTTGATTATGTTTCTGGTTCTGATACGATGGCTCTAATTCTGTTATATGGTTGGTACCAAATTCTCTGTCTCTGAATGCACCCACTTTGAAAACAAAGTGATTTTTGCATGGTCTTTCCTATGTGCACACTCGGGACTTCGAAAATGATAAGGGTATGATTCACTTCTGTTTCTATTCGGTTTGGCTATCGTGGATAGTACAACCCTACCACAGGGGTTAAACATGGTCTTTATTCTGATATGATGGTGATGATACTCAGTTATGCTATGCCAAAGGACTTTGAAATATAAATATTTTGAACCATCGCTTTGATAATTTTGATAACATGTTTTGTTCTGCATACTGAAACTGAAAATATTTTATTCTGCATTATGTACTTTGTAAATATTCATGTTTGCATACTAATATATGTTTTCTACTTATTGAGTTGTTAATAGCTCACCCCATTATCTCCATAATATTTTCAAATGTTTTGGATGTTTCAATTGAAAGTCGAGAATATGAAGCAACAGTAAGGCTATGTGAGTATAGTATATTAAGTACAAAGAGGGTACTTGGGTTATTGGAGAATTTTATTCAGTAATTTCGTTTTGCTCTGTTGACTTGGTATTTTGAAAAATTTACATTTATTTTGAGACTTTGTGGTGTTCTTAGTTAATCAATTTGGAGTAGCTGGTTTAAAATAATGAGATCTATGAATAATTGAGAAATTTGAGTTTATTTTTGTATGGTAAGATATGATTTGAAGTGACAATAAGTAACTCTCCAACCCATCTAGGACCGGGGTGGTACACCTGATCTTCGCATGTGGAAATAGACTTCATATGGTAGATTCTCAACCCTCTTTGCCTACAATTTACTAAGAGAGAAGTTCCTGTTTCAATCTTGTTTTCCCAACTTCGGAATCTTGTTTTACCCACTAAAGTGGTTGTTTTCCTCTGGAAAATCTGGCACAATAGAGTTGCAGACGTAGATGAGAGAGTGCAATAATGTGGTTTTAACTTGGTGTCTATATGTAGTTCTTGCATTCTTGGTTTCTTAGAAAGTATTAATAGTGTTTTTCATGAATGCTCGCTCTTTGATTGTAGAGGTTTGGGCATATTTTTCTGCTTTGTTTGGCTTGATCCCCTATATATGCTTCTTTTAATAGCTGGAAGTAGGGGTTTAAAACTTAACCAAAAACTGGCCTAGAACAAGTCTGGGACCAGCTCTCTTAGTTCCAAAACCGGCCAGTACCGGTCCAGCTCCGGTTCTATGTTTTTTAGGACTGGATTGGTTCTGTTCACTATATTATATATTTTAAAATAATTTTTTAATATTATATATATAATATATAATATATAATATATAATAATATAAATTATAATTATATATAAGATAATATTATTATAATTTATAACATAAAATTTTAATCTTAAACATAAAAATTTATTTGATCATATACATTAAACATAAAAAATATATATTAATAAAATTTTATGGGCTAATAAATTCTTAACATATTCCTTTTGATAAATACATAATATATTAGTAATACTAATGTATATTTATTATATTTTGCTTTAATTAATTAGTATACATTAATATACTAATGTATATTAGTATATCAATTATATTTTATGCCATAATACTAATACTATTAAAATAAAAAAAATTAGACCGAACAGGACCGGAACTGATAAAATCGGAGGTATTGGTTAATGAGGGTAACCGGTGTGTAATCGGTTTTCGAAAATGCAAAATCGATGCATACCGATTCAGTCTTAAATTTTATCGAAAACTGGATCGGACCGAACTAGTTACACCCCTAATTTGAAGGAAAAATATGCACCATGGTGGTCTTATAACTTTATTGGAAAAGTTGTTAAATGGTTGTAGGAGCTAAACTTCTGACTTGAGCCTTGCAGATTGGTGTCAATATCACATATATGCTGAAACTCTTAAGTGCTCTGTTTCCTCCCACTCTAGCAGTTAAAAAGGTTAAAAAGAAGCCTTTTTCTGATCATGAGGTTGCTGCCTCCCCCTGTTGATTCTCTCTTAAACTAAATATTGATGGTGTCTCTAAAGGTAATTCGGGCCTCTATAGTTGTGGACTTGGAGTTTTGAGGTCTTCATTTTATCCAGTTATCTTCAGATTTTCGTGTTTTGTGTGTGTTAGAACTACCATTCTCCTGAGCTCTCAGCTCTAAACTTTGGTTTGCTTGCTTGTTACCCACTCAATTTCTCACTTCCCCAAGCAGCTTATGGGACCCTACACTTTAGACAAAGCTGGAAGTACTCCCGGCAGATGACGGAACTCTATTTTTATTAATAAAATTTTATTTATGGTAAAAGAATATCTTATAAAAAAATACAAGGAGGTTACAACATATGAAATCCTAAAATTAGGCTCTCAAAAAATTGTTAGAATATAAAATATTATTAAAATATATTTTTTAATATTATTTTTTATTTTAAAATTTAAAAAAAATAAATTATTTATTTTATTTTATATAAAAATTTAAAAAAATCATAATAATCAAATAATATAAATTAAATTAAAAAAAATTATGAAAACAAACTAGGCGTGTTGCCCAAATTAGCTCCATATGGTAGGATGACCATGAACATCTATTTTATTAATGCTTCAGCATTTATTGTATAAAAAATACTTTTAACTATAAAAAAAAGTTACATAAAAATAAATTTATAAATTTATATAAAGGATAATATAAGATATTTATCAGTCAAAACCAATTAGTCAAATGATGAATTCTTTTCAAAAGCTAGCAATTCAAGGAAATCACGAGATATATATAAGTTTTCATTATTATCATCATCATCATGAATATGCTTTTCATTTTGTTTTGATATAAAAGAGTACTTGACCTTTTTAATTTTGAAAATCTAATATTATTATTTTTAATTCTTTTGCAATTTGTGAAAATTAAAAACAGAACACGTCGTACGTTAAAGTTTAAACTAATAATTTAACAAAATTCGTTGATGCATATATGTGACCTTACAATTAATAAAAGTTAAAAACATGATTATGTCTTTCACTTATGAAAAATAAAACCTTACAAACATGGAAAAAATATAGAAGAATTTAAATTTTAAAACTTAATTTAAAATTTAAAAAAAAAAAAATCATCGCACCGACGCCCGCAGATAACGTGAAGAATAAGGCCACAATTATAATTCGTCCAACGCTGCTTGCTTATATCAGCGTTGGTTTCTTTTTTTTTAAAAGATATCAATTACATTGAGATTTTTTTTAAAATAAAAAAATAATATTTTTAATTTTAATTTTTAAATTTCGCATAATTTTTTTAAAAAAATTAAATAAGTTTAGACACATAAAAATAAATATTTTTTTAATAATAATTCAAATATATATATATATATATATATATATATATATATATATATAGTTGTAGCAGGAAGTAATCTGTGTCGGTGTTGCAAGGTAGGGTACGCAATCTGTGTCGGTGTTGCAAGGTAAACTGCATAACCCGCAAGTACATGATGGGCTTAGATGAGTCATGGCAACATCTCGTTTTGTCCTACTCGTAGCAAAACTCAACGGCTCTAGTTCTTGCGCATGGACTTCCAAGTGGCTCGTGCAGCACACGTGCCAATGCCGACGCACCGTTAGCTGTCACAGTACCGAATCATGATTCATCATCTCGATCGCCGACGGCCATATTGCAAGTCGGCCTCCACTTCATCATGGGCAGCAAATTTGAGGTTTTTTACTTTACCTTTTTTAATTGGCTTTTATTTTCTTTTATTTTCTTAATTTCTTTTGTGCAGATACTTAAAATTAATGCTAATTATTTACTGTTACCTCCGTAATGTCTAGCACTCTTATACGAGGACAGTTATATTCATAAAAAAAAATTACACAAAAAAATTTCATAAATTAACATAATTTTATATGATTTATTAGATTTATTTTATAATAAAAATAATTTTATAATTTAATAAATCACATCAAACTACATCAATTTAAAAAATTATTTTTATATAATCACTTTGTAATTAGAGTATTTTTCCTCTTATATATACTTTAATTTTTACAATCGGCAGGAAAATATAACTCCTTTTTATATAAAAGAAGTGAATTTTAATCACTTATCGAATTTGAGAATTAGATGCAGATTGGATAGTGAGATAATATGAGATAGTTTTAAATGAAAGTTAAATAAAATATTATTATTATTTTAAGACTTGAAAAGTTAAATTAACGTTTATTATATTTTATGTAAGAATTTAAAAAAATTATTAAAATGAGATAAAATTATTTCTATATTCAAATGGAACCTTAATGTCATGAAATTAGCATCGGGAATTAACATTATCATCTTATAATTATATAGTTAAATAAAATACTAAATTAGAAACCCAATATTAATAAGGTCCATACATTTTAAGATATCAAAGTATAATATTTTACTAATTAAAAAGTTCTGAAAAACAAATGAATTAGTTAAAAAAAATGAGTTTTTATTTAAAGGAACGAAACAGCATTTAGATATGCATGTATGTTAATGTAGCGAAGGTTTCATTAATTAATCTATATAAGCTCGTAATTAAAGCGCGCAGTTTGGAAAAGACAAGGATGGAAGAGATCCCTCTCACGAGATAGATCAGGAGGTCATGGGTATATGGGGGGTGGTGGCGTGAACGCATTCAAATGAGGCAGACAAAGAGTACACACGGGGGATCATTAAAAGGCGCCCACCCCTCTTCTTTAGTTTCCCACTTGCATCCCCCCAACTTGCATTACCTGTCTATTCAAAACACAGCAGATCATAGCTAGACACTGCAACTTGCATTTCTTCTTTCCTTCTTTTTAACAAACACTTATCGATCATAGCTAGACAGCCCGAACAAAAAAACAACAATAAACTTGCAACTTGCGTCTTTCTTTATACAGCTAGCAAGCTATCTAGCTGCCTGCCTAGTTGTGTGATTTATAATTCTAAAAGTCCCCAAGTTGCAGTACCTGAAGCAGCTGTCGAGAGAGATGCATGATTCCCATCACCTTATTTTTATTTTCTATTTTTTCTATTCTCCCAATATATATGCTCTAATTTTATTTATCCCATTCATGCGTTTCATCATCATCATCCGGACATCCCTTCAAAACAAAATAATACTATTAATAAACTCATGTACGTACGTACGTACGTTGTTCTTTATTACAAAAGCTAATGTAATATATTACCACTGCATCAACACAATTAACCTTGGAAAATTAATATATATATATATATATTGCAACTATATCGATATTCTAAACATGATCATGATCAACCGTACACCAATTGGAACAATATTAATATTATATATATATATATATCAATATTCTATGCATGCATGTAGATCATGATGCTGATCTTATATCTAATCCCACTAATAATATTTAAGTTTTGGATTTCATATAATATATCCACCATGGCTTGCTTCAACACGGTTGCCATTTTCCTACATATATACTTAAGCGAGATTAACTTATATATATATATATATATATATATATTTAAACTTAATTCCATTAATCTTTTTTTTTTAAATATTTTTTTTGTACGTTTGCCGAACAAGTTTAAATGCAGTTTGGATAATAAAATTAGATGAGATGATTTTAAATAAAAATTAAATAAAATATTATTTATTATTATTATTATTTTAAGATTTGAAAAGATTAAATTATTTATTATATTTTATATAAAAATTTAAAACTATTATATAAAAATATTATATTTTGAGGGTGAGGCTAGCACAGCATGCATGGGGGCATGCATGAATTCTAAGTTTCTCGTGGACCCAGTGAACATATAAAGAAGTACCTTGTTAATATTTCTTTAGTCAAATGGGGTAATATTGATTCACATGTCCACCGCTTCTTTCTTCATAATTATTCTAAAAGAAGAACGTATGGTACCATGCTACTTAATCGTCGACGATCATCATCGTACTACAAACGCCGACGTTTAACTTGCACAAAACCCTATCTATATATACGTCATCTTTCTTTCGTTATTTTCCTTTTCTTTTTTTTTTCCTTACTTTAAAGTTTAAACTACTACGTTAATAAATTAATAAGACAAAACATATGCAAACCGACAAATTAAAAGGTTGGCAGTATCAACAACGGCATTGCAGAAAAAAAAAACAGGGAAAGAAGAAGAAGAAGAAGAAGAGGAGGTTGATGTCATATAGATCTTGATGCTTATCGTATTACACACAGAAAATATATATATATGGCACACAGATGACAACTAATTAATGCTATAACTCACAGATAATCACAAAAACGACGGCAAATGACCGAAGACATTTTGGTATTTATGAAAAATATTATTCATGATCATCATGACGAGCTAGGACTTGTTGCGTCTGGTCAAGTTCTCGGCGATCTGAGCCAGCGAATGGAGGTTGCAGCGAACGATTGTGTCCACGAAGTCGCAGGTGTCCTCCTTAGTGTTTCCAGGCGGGATGTCCACCACGTAAGACTCGAGCACGACGGTGCCGTTACCTGCGGGTGACGAGTGGAGGGTGGTTACTGACCTGTAGTTGGCGAGGCGGTGGTCACCGCCAACTACGCTGAAGCTGATGACGTGGCGCTCCTCGTCGAGGATCTCTAGACGCTCGGTACTACGCGCGGCGGGGAGGCCCGAGACAACTTGGACTTCGCGGACTGTGCCGACGTCGCCGTCTCCTCCGATGAGGTTGCAGCTCTTGACGAAGTGCTTGTAGGCCTGCGGATTGTCGAAGCGGCGGACCACGGACCACACGGTGGATACTGGAGCGGCGATCTCCTGCACCACGACGGAGAAACACTGGTTCGGCCCAGCAGCTTGGGTGTGGTAGCGCGCCACGCTGTCGGGCACGGGGTTGGCGCACTTTAGAGGGGAGTACCGCTTGTGGAAGTCGCTCTTCTGAAACTGCGCGGCGGCAGTGGAGGTTGTTGTTGTGTTGATTCTGTGGAGTAGGAGAGACGATTTGGGAGGATTCGAAAGCATTTTTGTTTTCTGCACACTAAAGCAAGTTTGGAAGAAGATTCTGGGCTTTGTTTGCTTCTGGGATCGACGTTGTATCTGTAAAACTAAGGAAGTATGTGTATTATATATTGAAGAGGGGTTGGGGGTGGGGGAGTTGGGGAAGCTTTCGAACACTCCAAAGAGGTGACGGATCCAGTGGGCGACGAAACAGGTTGGTTGGACTTTCTAAAGGGGAAGGGAAAAAAAGCACAGTTCCATAAGTGGACAGTATCTATTTAATTAAAGAAAACTCTACTGTTCATCATTCCATATCTTATAAAATAAATTTACATAAATATCTATACATTTTATAAAAAATTTATAGACGTAAAATATGAAAAAAATAATAACTAATGCGTAATATTTTTTTTAATTAAAAAAACCAGATATTCATCATTTTTATAAAAATAATTAACATATTATATTAAATAAATACATGATCGTATTATAAAATAGAGCCAAGTTATTGTATGTAAAATTATAATGCATATATATATATATATATATATATAGAAATTCTATTTACAGTCTCTACTTGAAAATTATAAATGTAAGTGTTTTATTAAATGAAAAAAAAATATCATTTTAGAAGAAATATTTTTATAATTTTAAAAAATTTTAAAAATAAAATTATATAAGATTGCATTGTAATTTTTAAATAGAAACTGTACTTAACATTTCTCATACATATATATATATATATGATCATAAACTTCTTGCTTAGAATTGTTTTATTTTTTTATTTTTCCAAAACTAAAGCCAGAGCTCATAAAACAGGATTTAGGAATTAAAACAAAGCGTGAAATTGAATGAATGTGCAGATTATTTCGGAAAGATTATTTATATTCTATTATTTAAAGAGAAATAAACACATTTTTCCTAAACAAGGAAATAAAAAAGAAGGATTTTCTTTTTAAAAAAAAAGGAATTAAACAACAGGCCGTTCTTTTCTTTTAACCGTAATGATGTTGGCCGATGACAAAAACGTCCATACGGGCGAACTGCTCCAGAAAAGAAAGGCAATTGGAGGAAAAAGTTGGGGAAGAAGCGTCGGTAAGTTTGATAATAGGATAAGAAGGATTTTGATTGAAGATTCCAAATTGCAAAGCCTACTAAATTGGACCAAATAGTTTCAATATTAGTTATTGACAAATGTTTTAGCCCTAAAGTCTTATTAAAAATAAAAAATTTATAAATTGATGTAACTTAATATAATACATTAAATTTTAAATTTATTTTTACTATAAAATAAATCTATTATATCATATAAAATCATGTTAATTTATAAATTTATTTTTATATTATCTTTTTATAACTCTTTACTGTTTTTCTAAAGTTTATATTATATAATGCATTCAATTACGCTATTTAAGAAGAGTAGTTTGGCACCTTAGTCCTTAATTGGTGATTACATGCACCGCCAAATCAGCCGCAAGTTCGTTATATATACGACAAATTTCCTTAAAGCTTTTATTAATATTATATGATGTCCATTTATTTGCAGCTTTAGGTTATATACGGTTAACTTCTTCAATCAAATTTAACTTATTTTAATTTATCTTAAATTAATTATAAATGATAAGATTTAATATTTTTTAAAATTTTTTATAAAAAAATTAAATTCATCTCAATCTATTTTATATATTTTAATTTTAAAAAATTAAATTTATATTAACTTAAAAAAATTAAACTCATTTTAATAAAACTCATAAAATATTATTATTTACGACAGAATTCAACTTATATGGAAAATCCAAACACACCACTTTTTGTCTCTAGTCCTAGCACTAGGGGCCAAAACTTGGACCTTCACGCTCTAGCACGTGATGCACCATATGCATTACCTATGCTAGGGTTCCCCTGTGTGGGGCCCTACACATACCTGATTTCAACCGAGGAATTTTGGCTGAAAGCGAAAGTAAGGGATTGAGATTCGAAAATGAAATGGAATCACTTTATTTTTTTAATATTAAAATATCTCATCTCACCTTATTTTATTTAATTTTATTATTATAATTATTTTAAATTTATATATAAAATATAATAGATAATTCATTCTTTCAAATTTTCATATAAAATCACCATCTAAACGGCACGTAAATCTTTTAAAGCCAAACGATTCTTTCTTTTACATTTTATCTTTTATTTTAATAATTTAGGTTTAAATGAATAAAAAGAAATAAATTTAATTATTTATATTATATTCTTAATAATATACTATTTCTTTATTAGATGAATACTATTACTCTCTTTTTAATTTTCCATTCAAAACTTTTGTAAGTATTTTTTTTAATATATCTTGCCTTAATAGAAAATCAGATATGCAAGAGAAACGTAAGGACCATCTCAAATAAAAATTATAAGTATAAATTTTAAATAAATAAGTCTCATATAAATTTTTTATAAAAAAATAAATTTCGTAAAAACACAAAAAATCGTGTCTTTTTTTTTTATTATTTTTTTTTTCATTTTACAGTACTTTACAGATGAGCTATCAAAATCATTAGTCGGTTATTATTAATTTATTGGCCAATTGAGGACGGATTGAGTGTCAATTAATCGATGTTTTACGATGAACGGAACGACAAAACTTAAAAGTTGGTAATCGATGTTGGAGACAATCGATGGTAAATAGAGAAAAAAAAACGCACTCACAAAAGAAGTAGAATAAAATTAACAAAGAAAAAGGTAAAAGGAATCAAAACTAGACCACGCATATCAAACTCCAACGATATTCCCATAATCACAAACTCAACTCAAGATACGGAGATTCTATACATGAAAAGCAACGTGGTATCACCAACGGCTACTACATACCTACACGATATTAGTCAACATTAGGATTCTCCATACATAGCATGTTATCTTGTCTAATTTCTAACAGTACAATACAACTTGTATTTGTATTTAAATGTTGGAATATACTCTATAAATAATATCAAAGAGATGACTCTAGGCACTTTTAGTACGATGATTGAGGAGTTTTATCAAACACTTTGCATCTACTGTCTTCACGGTATTAGTTAGGAAAATTTAGCAAACTTCTTTTTTTTACCTTCCTTTAATTTTACTCATGATAAAAGGTTTATTGTGACTTGTGGGGTCATCTTGTTATTTTTGTCGATTAATTTCATTACCATACCTGTTTAATCGATGTTTTTTTACCAAATACATATGGTTTATTCCTTTACAAAAAAATCTGACTTATTCTCTATCTATCTCAAGAATTGCACAATATGATGACCAAGCAACACCATGGTTCGTGCACTGCAGCCTCAACACAGAAGACAATATCCCCATGCCTGCTGCCTGAGATCACCTAGAGCACAGCAAAGTAGCATGTTCCTCATAATACAGTAGAGCAGCCACTACCACTACACAACACAACAACATAGCATAATTAGTTAAGATTTTGTTTTTTACTCTTTTACATTTTTTCCTCTGCACATAACCTACGATCTCTCAAATTGTATAGGAATTGGTTATTCTTTAGTGCTCTACTACTGTAGCTTTATTTATGAGGGATGTAAATATATATATTTATACTTCTTCTTTGTATTCGATTATTCATTTTTGTGAATAAAATCAACTTTAGCCTTTTTCCTTCTCTGTCATTTTTCCTCAATTCCTAACATGGTATCAGAGCAGGTCCTGTGATCTGCTAGCAACCTTCCATTCTTCTTCTTTGACTCTCTTTTCTCTCTCTTAAACACTTCCTCATGGCTGATGACACTGATATTGAAAACTCAACCCAAGTTCCCCATCCTAATCCACCTCCCCATATCTCTTCCCCCTCTGAAGATCCTAATAGCCCTTTCTTTCTACACCACAGTGACAATGCTAACACTGAGGTGGTCACACCACCCCTCATAGGTCCAAACTACCTCTCACGGAACAGATCATTCACTATTGCTATATCCATCAAGAACACGCTAGGATTTATTGATGGAACAATCCCTACACCAGATCTGTCCAGTAATCTCGACATACCTTGGTTAAGATGCAACAACCTCATCATTTCTTGGATACTCAACTCTATATCAAAGGAGATTGCCTCAAATGTTTTGTATGTCACTTTTGCAAGGGAAGTATGGGAGAAGCTCAAGGCTTGGTTTGCTCAGCCAGACAACTTCAGAATATATCAACTCCAGCAGCAACTTGGTTCTGTATGCAAAGGACACAATCTGTAAGTGATTATTCCACTCAACTCAATGCTCTTTGGGAGGAGCTACACAATTACAGACCTCTATCTCATTGCTCTTGTTGCACCTGCAATGCTCTTAAAAATATTGGTGAAACTCAACAAATGGACTATGTTTTCAAGTTTTTAATGAGTTTAAATGACACATTTGATAACATTAGAGGATGAATTATCCTTATGAACCCTATGCCTTCATTGGATAAGACCTTCTCATTGGTCTTGCAAGAGGAGAGACAAAGGCAGGCATGCACATTAACATTGTCAGCCCCTGAATCTTGAGCTCTGGCTGCCATTCATAGTCTGACCAAGAAGAGAGAAAAAATTGATGTTACTTGCTATCACTGTGGGAAGGTTGGACATACCAAAGAAAAGTGTTATAGGTTGGTAGGATTCCCACCAAACTTCAAATTCACCAAGAGTAGACCTGGATACTCGAGTAACGTGGCTCCTAGCATGCACTCAGCAAAACAAGTCTACTCCCAAAGTCAAGAGAGAGCCTTTGTTAGTGCTTCTTAGCTAGCTTTCACCCAAACTCAAGTTCAGCAACTCATTGCTCTAGCCAATGCTCAGACATCACAGCTCAACCTCCATGAAACATCTCACCCTCAGCCACTCAACCAGATCAATTCCTTGCTACCTACACCCACAGATGTAGTGACTAGCAACCCTCATTCGTCCAACTAGGCAGGTATAAGCTCATGTCTCTCCAATTTTTCATATTCCTTTATTTTTTCAATTAATCATAAGCAACATCTTTCATCTCTCTTGCATCATTCACCACATAATACACATTCCACACCATGGATAATTAACACTGGAGCCACTGACCATATGTTATGCTCCACTTCCTTTTTCACCTCTATAACTCGCACCACTCAAGCATATGTTTTGTTACCCAACAAAACGCAAGCCAAAGTCACTCATGTAGGCCCGGTGAAAATGTCTGAGTCTTTAATCCTCACTGATGTTCTGTGCATACTCACTTTCACTTTCAATCTCGTTTCTGCCAGCAAACTTACTCACAACTCCTCTTTGCCTCATCTTTTTAAATAACCTTTGTTTCATACAGGCCATCTCTTTATGGATGATGATTGGACTTACTAAAATCCACAATGGTCTCTACTTCCTTCTCCCAAGTTCTCTTTGTTGCAAGAATGTTAGTCCCTTAGTTTTCACTTCCAAAAGTCAAGTCTTCAATGCCATTGCAGAATATCACTTTGATCTTTGGCATTTTAGATTAGGAAATCCCTCTCATCAGAGGATGAATGTAATTCAATCTCAAATTTCTGATGTAAATTACAAAGAACTCATGCAATGTACTGATTGCCACTTGGCTTAATTAATTTATTTAAGTGTTACCTCTAATTCTTCCCCATTTGACTTAATTCATTGTGATATTTGGGGCCCCTACTCTCAAGCATCCATTCAAGGCCATCACTATTTTCTGACTATTGTTGATGACCATAGTCGGGTAACATGGTTGCAATCTTTTATCCACATGGTTGAAACACAATTTAATGCCAAAATAAAGCAAGTTCGATAATGGACCTGAATTTCACATGCCTGAGTTTTATAGCTCTCATGGTATTTTGCATAAAAAATCTTGTGTTTACACTCCACAACAAAATGGAGTTGTGGAGAGAAAATATCAACACCTCCTCTCTGCCATATGAGCCCTCATTTTTCAAGTATTTCTTCCAATTAAGTTTTGGGGAGATGTTGTCTTAACTGCCACCTACTTAATTAATCGAATTCTCATTCCTACTCTTCAAAACAAGTATTCTTATGAGGTTTTATTTGCATCTAAACCTTCCTACCATCATTTAAGATTTTGGATGCTTATGTTTTATTTCAACCCTTAAACATAGCATAACAAAACTTGATCCTCGAGTTAAGAAATGCATCTTTCTCGGGTATCCAGCTAGTATCAAAGGCTATAAAGCAATGTTTTGAATACCGTACCGGAAGCCGTACCGGTCAAGACACTGGAACAAAATATTTTGGTACCGGTATCGTTTCGTGTACCGTTTCGGGATAGTCGATATATGAATAAATTATATATATAAATTATATTCTAAAATAATAGTATATATGTGAATAAATTATATATAAATACATATATATAAATTATAAATATATAAATTATAAATTGCCTAGTTTGAATTGTGGGTAAAAAAATAAGCTTATAGTTGGAAAAAATGAAAAAAATAAAATCAAATTGGAAAGCCGAAATTGAGGCCGGTACGGCCGGTATTTGGGCCGGTACGAAACGTATGGGGTACCTGTACCGGCCCAGCGGCCGATAAGGAAAATTTCGGTCGTACCGACCGGTACGGTACGAAATTTAAAACAGTGCTATAAAGTCTATGATCTGGCCACTCAAATCAGTTTCACCTCAAGGAATGTCACCTTTCATGAATTCTCCTTTCCCTTCCAAAAATTCAATTCAAATACTTCTACCTTTTCGACTTCCTTTCCTGATCTGGTTCTACCTCCAGCTCTACAAGATTCAATATTTTCCTATCCTCTTCCTCCTACATCTGAACCTAACATCAATTCAGCTCCCACTTTTGAAATTGAATCTAGTTCCTTGACTCATAATCACTCCCTTGACTCATCATCCTGTCCTTCCTCTCCACACCAGGACTCCATTTAGCAAATTACTTCCAATTCCCCTCAACATCTTGACACTCCTCTAAATCCCCTTAGAAGGTTCACTTGGGTCAAATAGTTACCAACTTACCTACAAGACTATCACTGTTAGTTGGCCACTACCACTCCCCATCACCCTTCTTTTCATCACTTTACTGAACATCCTATCCATAAATGCTTGTCTTATGCACAGTTATTTCCTTCCCATAAAACCTATGCCCTTTCCCTTTTCCTCACTAATGAACCCACAACCTATGAAGAGGTTGTAATCTCTCAGCATTTGAGAGATGCAATGCAAGCTGAGTTAGATGCTTTAGAGGCTGATGGGACATGAACTGTCACTACTTTACCTCCAGGAAAAAGGGCCATTGGATGTAAATATGTTTATAAGGTGAAACTTAAGTCAGATGGAACAGTAGAGAGACATAAAACTATATTGGTGGCAAAGGACTACACACAAAGAGAAGGTTTTGATTATCAAGAAACTTTCAGTCCTGTGGCTAAGCTCACTATTGTTCGAGTTCTCTTAGCCTTAGTAGCCATCCATGGTTGACATCTGTGTCAACTAGATGTGCATAATGCTTTTCTCCAAGGTGATCTAGATGATGAACTATATATGAAGCTACCTCCAAATTTTCAAGTTAAGGGGGAGTCACCTAATGGAAACAAAGAGATGGTATGTCGATTACATAAGTCTCTCTATGACCTCAAGCAGGCCTCTTGACAATGGCACTCAAGATTTTCTGTTGCTCTCATTGCTATTGGCTTCAATCCATCAAAATTTGACTACTTATTCATAAGAAATGATGAGCATGGCTTCACAGCTTTATTGGTCTATATAGATGACATTGTAGTAGGAAGCTCTAGCTTAGCATCCATTGACAGTGTCAAGAAACACTTGCACTCACAATTTTGAACTCAAAGATTTAGGGCCTTTAAAGTATTTCTTGGGGCTGGAAATAGTAAAATCAGTTGTTGGTATTCATTTGTGTCAAAGAAAAATCTGCCCTCGAAAATCTTGAGGATGCTGGATTCCTAAGCTGCAAATCAGCCTCAACTCCAATAGAAATCAATCACAAGGCCAGATATCACATATATTGTGAATCTCTTAAGCCAATTCATGGATAAACCAGCACAGTCTCACTTGCATGTAGCTCATAGAATTTGAAGTATTTAAAGGGCTCCATTGGGAAAGGCATTTTCTTCACAAGTCAATCCCCTTTACACCTCAAGGCTTTTAGTGATTCAGACTGGGCAGCTTGTCTAGAGACCAGGAGGTCAATTGCTGGGTTTTGTGTATTCATTGGGGACTCCTTAATTAGCTAGAAATTGAAGAAACAAGCTACTGTTTCTCGCTTATATGCTGAAATAGAATACCGGGCCTTAGCTCAAACCAATTGTGAGATCATCTGGTTGATATCTCTACTAAAGGACTTCAACACTCATCATTCTCAACCTGCCCTCCTATATTGTGATAGTCAAGCAGCTCTCCATCTCACCAAAAAGCGTATTTTTCATGATAAAACTAAACATATAGAGTTGGACTGTCACTTTGTTAGAGAAAAGGTTCTAAATGGAGTCATCACACTAGTGCACATCAATACCAAGTTCCAACTTGAAGATATGTTCACCTAAGCTTTAACAGCTACTACATTCCATTTTCTGCTTTCCAAGATGGGCACATTAAATATACATGTCCATCTTGAGGGGGAGTCTCAAGAATTGCATAATATGATGACCAAGCATCATCATGGTTCATGCACTACAGCCTCAACATAGAAGACAATATCCCCATGCCTGCTACCTGAGATCACCTAGAGCACAATAGAGCTGCAAAGTAGCATGTTCCTCATAGTACAACAGAACAACCATTACCATTGCACAACACAACATAGCAGAATTAGTTAGGATTTTGTCTTTTACTCTTTCACACTTTCTCCTCTGCACATAACCCAAGATCCCTCAAATTGTATAGGAATTGGTTAGTCTTTAGTGCTGTACTATTGCAGCTTTATTTCTGAGGGATGTATATATATTTTTTTATAGTTCTTCTTTGTATTCGATTATTCATTTTTGTGAATGAAATCAACTTCAGTCTTTTTCCTTCCCTGTCATTCTTCCTTAATCCCTAACAATCTATATACTGTTTGGAAAATATATTGAATACTAGTTTAATAAAAAAAAAATCAAGAATTTTCAAATTGATGGGGGATGAGAGTTTGCTAACACCTAGTTTAAATCTCATTTACAGCAACAATGTATTCTTCACTATTTTTCCTATCCACATACTCCTGAACAAGATAATGTGGTAGAACATCGTCATCGTACCATTCGTGAACTCGGTATGATCATATTTTTCCACAATGATGTTCCAAAAACGCTTCTGGGTTGAAGCCTTTGCCACTGCCACCTTTTTGATTAATCGAATCCTCTCCATCACCCTTGATTTACATCCTCCTTTCTCTATACTCTACGAGACCTACCCCGACTAAAGTTCCTTGCGTGTTTTTGGATCCAAATACTATCCCTATACTTGGGATACCAAACAAAATAAGTTTGACCCAAAAATCTTACTGTATGTCTTTATGGGCTTAAATGATAAGCATCGTGGGTACAAATACTACCACCCTCCTTCTTGTCAAACCTTCATTTCATGACATGTATCCATACCAACATGGGAACCTTCACATGCCTCAACTCAATGAGCCGATTCTCTTAACTTTTGACATTTGGATTACCCCCTTCCTCTACTTCCCCTATACCTGCGACCACCACACCCGAGGTCGCTGTCACCACTCCATTCAATGATCTACCTCTTCCGCTAGCACATCCAACGACCTCTTCACATTCCCTTTCCCCTACGACCACTACAAGTGACTCTACTTCCATTGCCTTACCCAACTTCGATACATCGACCACTACCCACACACATTATTGCTCTCCCCACACCCTCTCTAGTATCATTTGAACACACCAAAATTACACGCTCCAAAATTGGCATTCGCAATCCCAAGCCCAAATATGTTAATCTTTATGATCTCACTACTACACCCAAAGAGCCCAAAACAGTCTGCTCTACTCTCAATGATCTAGGTTAGTCTCAAACAATGCATGATGAGTTACAAACCTTGCATGACAATAGTATATGGACTCTTGTCTCTCGTGAGCCTCACATGTCTATCATAGGTTGCAAAATGGGTTTTTAAAACCCAACTTGGAGCTGATAGCACTCTTGATCGTCTGAAAGCTCGCTTAATTGCTAAAGGCTTTAATAAGGTAAATGACATCAACTACCATGAAACCTTCTTACTTACTTATGGCTCTATTTGTAACACTACTGATTCCACTTTATTTATTTTTCATTGCTCTTGTGGTTCTCTTACTTTATTACTGTATGTTGATGATATTTTATTAATTGGTTCATTTCTTACTGATCTTCATGAGTTCATTTCGACTTTTTGCAATCAATCTGCCATGAAAGACCGTGGCCCCCTCTACTATTTTCTTGGCATTCAAATAATCTCAACATCTAATGGGCTTATCTTGTTTCAAATGAACGGCTATAAGCCCATGAGTACTCCCATGATGCCCAAGAGTAAAGGCCTTACCTCAATAACCCTTTTTCCTAACCCAGCTCACTATCGTACCATAGTCAGTGCTCTTCAATACCTCACTCTTACTCGTTCAGAAATATCTTATTGTGCTTACTATGTTTCTCAGTTTATACATTTCCCAATAGAGGCTCATTATAAAGTGGTCAAACGAATACTACAATATTTACAAGGTACTGTTAATCTTGGCTTACATGTTAGTTCAAACTTTTCATTTGATCTATATGCATTTTCAAAAGCAGATTGGATAGGTTGTCCTCTCAATAGGCATCCCATCATTGGGAATTGTGTTTTCCTCGAATGGAATTGCATCTTCTAGTCTACCAAGAAGCAACATAAAGTAGATTGGGCATATTGTCCTCTCACTATGATTTATTATTAATTGATAATATATATTATTTTATATTTTATATGGTCAATAATAATAAATTAGATGAAAATTACATCTTTGCAATGAATGTTATGCACATGAGTAACACGTACAATGAATTTTCATTAGATTTAACGTTGCTGGTAGACGAAAAGGGAGATTGAGAAGTTTTAAAAATTCGAGGGTCCACTTTAATGTAATTAGTAGTTTCAAAGGTACATTGTGAATTGAGTGAAAGTTCGAGAGGGTAAAGTGTAATTAACCCATTCCCAAATATAAACGCATTTCTTTGTTAAACGAAATTATTCTAATTATGACCTATCTATTATACTATATTTTATAAAATTCGACATATATTTTTCTAATTATATATTACACTAAAATAAAAAATTCCAATAGATAATTATATATATTAAAAATGTGGTAGTTAGCGTTATTGTAGCGGGACTTTAGAGGCAGTTGAAACTTTATAGCAGATCAACTATAGCGGTACTATATTGTTACTGTAGCATTACTGTAGGGATGGTTGAAATATTAGAGATGAGATAATATTTTGTATTCTGCCGTGTGGATAGGCATATGAAAGATGAAGTACAACTCAGATGAGATATGTCATTTGGGCATCCAAACCAGCCCTTAGTTTGTTAGTTTGTCCGCCCAATTTGATGACCTGACCCGAGAAGGATGTATTATGGTTTTTTGACAAATTTACAAGGAGGCTTGGGCCGATAAGCGAAAGTCGAAGTGAAAGTTCGCTCGATGTTCGTGCGAAATATTGCTTGAGCGAAGATCAGGTAGAAAGCTCGCTCAACATATCACTCGAACGAACATAGACAAAGGGTTCGCTCAAGGCCGCTCAACATTCTACTCGAGCGAATAATGCAGAGAAGTAAAAATTAAGATTTTTACCGTATGACAATATAAATATGTACTTAATGAATAATATAGTACTATTTATATTGTCAGTTTTGCACAAGGGATGGACACATAGACTGAAGATAGGACATGCTAGCAACAGGAGGTGGGATCAGTCTCCCAGATCAGAGATGAAGGCCTTTGCTACAGATTCTCTAATGTGTTCCAGGGTTAGTACGAGAGTAGATATTCCTAGTGCAGTTAGAGTTGAGAGTTTCCCTGTAGATATGTTGATTGAGGGTAGTGTACGTGTAAAACTGAAATTGGGTGCTACTTCAGTTGGTCTTCTAGCCTGAAGACTGGGGTTATGAGATGCAGAGATGGATGATTACATATTTGGGAGATGATGGTGATGTGTTGGCTGTAACTAGTCTCTAGATGGAATATTGTTGGGTTTGTGGAGCCTGGTTTGTTGGTGTGTTGACTCGATTTGATGACCCGACCTGACAATGATTCGTTATGGTCTTTTGATGGATTTTCAATTGAGGCTTGGGCCAATACCCTATGGGGTTTGCCCCCAGGAAAAATGTTTGGTATTGTTTTGACTTGTAGAAAGTAAGTTTGTTTGATGTTCGCTCGACATATTGTTCGAGCAAATATTAGGCAGAGAGTTCTCTCGAGGCTTACTCAACATGTCACTCGAGTAAACATCAGACAAAAGGTTCGCTTGAGGCGGGCTCGATATTCCGCTCAAGCGAATAATGCATAAAAGTATAAATTAGGATTTTCGCTGTGTGACATTAATATGTACTTAATGAACAATATAATAGGTTCTGAGTGTTCTGAATAATGAAGTTTCTCTCTAAAGTATATTTTGTGATTCCTTAGTACAATAAAATCATCTCCAACTCTGTGGACGTAGGCACGTTGCCTAACCACGTTAATATTGTATCGTCTGATTGATTTGATTTAATTTTTTTGTCATCGTTTTCACAACAAGGCTGTGGCTGAATAATTGACTGTCTTCGGAACAAGTTTTCTTTAGAAGGAGCTTTCTCCTACTTGGTGGAAGGCTTTGGCCCTTCACAAAAAGTTGGCAGGCTTATCATGAAAATTTAGGACAGTAATAGAAAAATAATACAAAACAAAAAATGCTATTATATGTTAATTGGTTTGGCATTGTTTTACACCAATAATGTGTCTGCTATGATAATAATGATTGTAATAAATAAATTTTTTCATAAAAATGAAATAAAAAAAAACCTATTTACTAGAACACTAAACACGATGCTAGCGTTGAAACATGTTATATTAGCTAGTAAATAAAAGTAATGGCGTTTTTAATTATTTTTATAACTGTAATATGTTTCAAGATATGTAATGGATAAACACACTATTTACAATCTTGTAAACAATAGAATTTCCTAAAATAAAGCCAAAGTTGAGTTTAATGACATATGTTGAAGTGACATATTTTAATTGTTGTTCATTTAAGTGATTGATATATGAACTGTTTTAAAGGTGTCACACCATCATATATTACTAGGCCTGAGCCTGCTACCCGCCCTATCGAGTAGGTAGTCGGCCATCCTGACTCCCGCCTGCTGGAAAAAAGTTGAATATATGATGGAAGAACGGAGTCTTTATGACCAACTACTTATTATATAGGAAAGCCTTTTATCATGAAATCAATTGATCAAGTTGATAAAATGCATGGACGTTCTAGCAGACATGTCCATATAGGGCTTTGATTATTTGTAACCTCAACTACTAATTTTGATTATTAATATGAATGTGAAACAATTTATCTCATTAAAATTTCACATTGAGTTTTTTAATATATGCATCCCATAATTAATCCAAGAAAATAGGATAACTTTGGGGGTAGGGGGGGATTTTTGGCACCGCACCTTGGTACCACCTTATCCCTTTCCCGCTCACATTCGTTAAATCGACGGGCGGATTTTTGCTATTTTCACCCGTAAACCCATAATAAATGCAACAAAGATGCTCGGCCAAAAAAATGACGAAGAAGATGAGAATAGAGAGAACAGATGCTCGATGGCCACAAAAATAGAAGCTTCGTCACGAAAACTTCATGAAAACGACGAAGAAGAAAAAAAAGAAAAAAAGAAAGAACAAGAGAAGAGATTATTGGAGTTAGGGTCATGATGAATCCACCATTTGTGGTTATAACAAAAAAAAATAAAGAACGATGAAGAACAGAAGAGATGAAGAGGGAAGAAGAAATGAGAGGAGGTGGATACTTGATAGCACATAAAAGAGGGGAAGAATAGATAGTTTTATAATTGTAATTTTAGAATAAGAATTGTAATTTACTGATATGACGGGCGGGTATGTAACAGGCAGATCTTGCCTTCAACTTGCCCCCACCCGTTTCACTTAAAATTCTAAAAGAACTCGCCTACCAGGCTACCTTGCCTGGGTAATGGGTAACCCGAGTCCTATATATGGCTGGAATCACGAAATTTAAGATAAAACGTAAAAGTTGCTCTTTCATAAAACGAAAAAAAAGGATTGTGTTCTTAATAATATATGGTGTTTAGATTTTCTTTTATGATAATTTCAATTAATGACTATTTTAAAATTTTGGTTTAACAATTTAAAGATCATGAAAACATCAAGAAAAATAACAATCATAAAATTGAATATTAAGTTTTTAATTTTCAAATTTCTCTATAGATTATCTTTGACATTTATATTCTCGATATATAAATACTTAATAATTTTTCTATAGATAATCTTTGACATTTATATTCTCGAAATATAGATACTTAATATTTTCACGACGAGTTCTTCTACTCATCATCTTTATACTATATATTTGTTAATAAAAAAAATAAAAGAATAAAAGTAAACGTAAATGTATAGGAGAAAAGCTCAGAAACGGTCGGGTGTCTTAACTCATATTCACACCAGCCAATAGGGACATAACTTGTAGCAGGTGTATTTGTCTGACAATGAACCCCACCTTATTGTAAAAAAGCTTAGACTTTCCCTCTTCTCTCCATGATTCTCCCTCCCCTTTCGATTCCCTCTTCTGACTTCTTTCCCTATTCTCCCCCCGATTCTTCATTTATTCTGCTTATCCTCTCCCTGATTCTACCTTTCTTTTTTTGTTCTGCTCTTTCGTTTCTTCTTTCCTGTTGTGTTCCTTTTTCTATAGTCGGTTCGTTTTTGGTTCTTCTACAGTCGGTTCTTCCGATTCCACATGTTTTAAAACACATGTTAAAAGGATTTATATATCTGTAGAGGATAATTATTATCCATTTTCTGGACCACCAAAACACAACATGGTAATTTGTCATGAACCTGCGTAAATACTTGTTGTGATGAACCTGATAAATGATTACTGTGATGTAATGGTGAATGCTTGTTGTGATGTAATGAGGAAATGTTAGATTGTTGGGTTGGTTTGTTGTATTAAGAAATGGAAATGGATGCAAGATGTTTGATAAAATGCTCAAATGAGCTGATTTGTATGATCCTGATCAACTACTATGGAATAACAACTACCCTAAAACATCAAATGGCCTGCTCACTCTACAATCACCCAAGAATGATGAAACTGAACACTTTTTGACAAAGAAAGAATTTTGTTGTCTGCACGCAATGCCAAGACTACTTTTCCCCTTCTTTTATGCTTCCATTTAATTTCTTTAAGGTGTGCTGCATCAACCTGGTAAATCTTATCGTGTTTGGTCTCTCTAATCATTATTTTTGGCTATATTTTTTTCATCTTGTAGAACTCGGTGGTAAAAAGGTTTCAGGGGAAGAGGCGGACAATTTTTTTCAGAGAGAGGCAGGGGAGGAGGCTGACAGGAGTGGGGGGCGGAGGAGAGAGGAGATAAAACTGGAGAAGAGAGGAGTAGTGGTCTTGGGTGCAGTCTTGAAAAGTAGTAATCTTCTACATGCGGCTCTATTTACAATATTATTAAAAGAAAGCCGCTTTGCAGCGGTCCATCCGAAAGTAAGCCATTAACAGCCCTCTAATAATACTCTGCCACGTCAGAAATTCTACATAAATCACAATAAAATCATTACACTGGATAATGAAACACATCTTCCCCTCACCCCTCGTTCCGAAATCAATTGAAAGTTGAGCCCCTCATTCAGAATTTCACTGCCAAAGAGCACCATGTCCCCTTCGCAACACTTTTACCAGCTTCTTTGTTTTTCTATTTTTCGCCGAAATCCATAGATAAGCTTTCTCTTTCTTCCACAGTTCCCTCTTGAGGAGGTTCCATTGAAGAAATGAGAGAAGGTTTCTATCTATCTATCTATCTAGACGTTTGCTTCAAAAATGAGGATCATCACATGAAAGTTCCCTCCTGAGGAGATTCCACACAATTATTATTGGACACCGTCTGCTATAAAAATTTGAATTTTTGATTTTGGGGTTGGGGTCTAGTTTAAAAGTAAATATACAAGAAAAGAAAAAGAAAATTGACTCGATTTTGGGTATTGTGTTTTGTATTAATCTCGATTTGTTGGTGAGTTCCTCGTTCTTTGTTCATCGTCCTGAAACATACGAAATCGACAGAAGAATAATTAGAAAATTCATGAATAGTAAGCTTTTTCTGGGCTTCGGATCTCTAAATTTATGAGTAGAAACAAATCATTTGCATTAGAAACATTTTACCTAAAATATCTATTGAAACCATGACAACTTTCATGTTATCCATTTTATTGAAGCAAACTCCTAGTGTCTTTTACACTAGAACACTACTGAATACAAGGCCACATACCTGCTATAGCTACGATAAATAGCAAGGTCGTCAAGAGCACTCAGAGCGACACCACCTGTTACAGTAAACAAAACAAAAGACATCGTCTTTCGAGTCAATGACTTGCTGTTATCTTCATAGGTGGGCTTTGCAGATACCTCCATTCATTGGCTCACAAAGATGAAGGGTTTGCGAAGGAAGGAGATGACTCAGATGAGGGTCTGCAACACAAACTGAAAGGGGCTGCAAGGCTTTCTCCTACAATGCAATCACATTAGTGTTCCAATAGACCGCCTATGTAGCCCTCACTTATTGGTGGGCTGCTTTTTAGTAGAGGACAGACGGACCGGTTTAAAGATTATCTCTTATTAAAATTGATGAGTGGCATGTTATTATTTGCTGGTGTTTAAAATCACTTGACACCTGACCGACTCTAAGTTCTTCTCAAATGTATAGTGTAGAAATGAATGATATAATTTTTCTTTCACAATAATAAAATTTTTATTTTTTATTATTTTCCCATTCCGAAAAAAAAACTAATATTTTTCCGAGAAGCGGGTAAGACCAACAAGCAAAATAATACGTTGGAAATTCCGACTATTCGCAGAGAGAGAAATAGATTTCTCTCTCTCTCTCTCTCTCTCTCTCTCTAGAAATCTTTCTTCTCGATAGAGATATCCTTCTCTTCCATTCATTGAAAAGCCTCAGAGAGAGAGCGGCGGATCCGAATAATCTCTGGTTCATCAACGGTATGGATCAGATATTGAACAAGGTGGGCTCGTACTGGTTCAGCCAGAAGGCTAACAAGGAAATAAACTCCGTCGGTGATGATATCAACGTACGCCCGGTTCTCCCTTTCTCTAATTGAATTATGTCTTTTTTTTTTTTTTTGCTTAATTCTATTAGCATATCCGTCTGATGGAAAAGTTGTTTCTTTGTATGTTGAAGCTGTAAATTAAATCGAGGTTTTTTATGATTTCGGTTTAAGAGAATAGATGTTGAGCATTGTCTCTAATTGATTTCTTAATTGATATTGAGGGATGTAGCTTAGAATGGGTAGCAATCTTGTTAGCTTAGTTTGTGATTGCTAGCTTAATTCGGAAAGAGAAATTATAAAATCACAACTAAAAAAAAAACTTCAGCAAAAATTTTCAATAAAATATTATTTTTCAAAATTCAAAAGTTATTAAAATCAAACAAAATTCAAATAAATTCATAAAATAATGAATATTTATTACAAAGTTTTGTCAAAGTTGTAAAGTAGTTGTATATATATTTTTTATTTGAACATCAATGTGGTTTGACACATTTAAACGAACATATAAAGAAAGAATCAATAAATTTTAGTCTGGATTATGTCGAATGGCTTGGGAAAAAAAGGGTGTAATCAAGAAATTAAATCAGACTGCATTTTATATTTGCGCTTTTTTTTTTGTCCTTTTGGTTATTGCTGTTTATGTTTAAATCTATGCGTGGTGACATGGGATTTGTATGGAGACAAATAGCTAGCGATCTCTATATAATCGATTTGATCATTTTTGGGCTAAGAAGGTGTAGCGTATTTGATATTTATTCTCTTTTGATATCACAAGCAGACCCATTATCACTGCTTAGCTCTAGGGTCTGCAAATATGTTTTGATTGAAAAATTCTATTTGCAGTCCTATGTGAGGGACTGCGTGTGCAGTTTCATTAATGAATGAGTGTAAAAGGGAAAAGAAATTATTTTAAAAATGATATTATTGTAATTTTAAATTTCTTTTAAACATAACTGTATGAGCTTGCATGAGCAATCCCCATTTGGGGACTGTATGTAGACTAACTCGTTTTGATTTGCATACATGCACTTTGGAATGTGAGTTTCTTTTTCTTTCTTTCTTTTTATTTAACTTCATGCTTTTCTAGTTATGAAAATGATGCTAGATTTGATAATTTTTGTTTGATTCAATAAATAATATTCGTAAATGGATAATCTGGCATTACATTAATAGCGTAATAATTATGTAAGATGGTTGAAGTTGAGTATAAACATGATAATGAAGCGATACACAAGCTTCCTTAAACCAAGGTTGAGCTTCTTTAGAATTATATCAAGAATGATATATACTTATATCAAGGTTTTAGTTAAAGACAGTTATCAATTGTAACACTCCAATGGAAGGCCCAAACCACATAGCCTATATTCTAAAAGGACTAGTTAATGATACAATTGGAGCTCCATTAGAATCTTATAATGAGCAATAACTTCTCCTTCCAAATAATGTGAGATTCCATACACCACCTACCATTATTCTTATCATATGGGGGTATCACAATCTCCCCTCCCTTAAATTTCCGACGTCCTCATTGGGCCAGTCTATCGTAGGTGGCACGGAAGGTCTCAATGGTTGGGATAGACTCTGATACCATTTGTAACACCTCATTAGAAAGCTCAAACCATATGGCCTATACTCCAAAAGAACTAGTTAATAATACAATTGAAGATCCATTGGAACTTTATAAAGAGCAATAATTTCTCATTCTCAAGTAATGTGGGATTTCATACACCATCTACCCTTATCCTTATCATATGGGGTATCATATCAATACACTCGCATTTTATCCACCCGTGGTTTGGGTGGTCTAGAAAGTTGCATATTACCCACACAAGGGCTGATTGTATATGGTTTTGGTTCTTGAGCTTAATGTATTTAGGGGTACCAAGGATGCTGTTGTGTGTGCAAGTTTTTGTTGTGTGGATAATTTGGTGCTAGAAGCTTTAAAGAATGTGAGTGAAGTAGAAACTTTTAAATCACATATTCGCAACCTGATCTCAATAAAAATCAATCAACCGAAAGGTATTGTTGTATTTGTAATGTGCTTAAACATATGGCCATTTGCATATAGCCTCCTACTTCTGTACTAAACTGGCATTGTTTAATTATTTTTCCACGTAGATCTTACTGACATTTTTGCCACTCTAATCAGTCATTGTCATCCAGCATTGAAGGTGGAGCCAAATGGTTGGTTAATAAAGTCAAAGGTTTGTGTTTGCTGCATTTTGTTTCTCTTTCAACAGTATTGCTTTGCATGTGAAAGAAATTTATTTATTCCCATTCCATAAATATATTCCCTTAATTTGCTTCAAACCTCATTACTAAAATACTGGATAACTGTAGGCACTTGTATGATAATGAACTGTGGTGTTTAGTTTATCACTTAGAACGGTATCTATTGTGTGCCAAGTTCAACTCTTTAGTAAGTTTAATATTTTGTACGTCAAACAAGATTTTCTTTCTTGGAAATTGTAATGAGTTGAGAACACCAAAGGTGAGAACACAACACTATATTTAATTTTGTCTATACAGGAAAAATGCAAAAGCCATTGCCAGAGCTGCTAAAGGAGTATGACATGGCAGTAGGGATCTTCCCTCGCGATGCTACCAACTATGAGTTCAATGAAGAGACAGGAAAGCTTACAGTCTTTGTACCGGCAGTTTGTGAAGTGGGCTACAAGGACTCATCTGTTTTGCGCTTTTCCACCACTATTACTGGGTATCTGGAGAAAGGAAAGCTAGTTGATATAGAGGGGATGAAGACAAAGGTGATGATATGGGTAAAAGTGAGCTGTATCTCATCTGATGGATCGAAGCTACATGTCACGGCTGGGATGAAGAAAACCAGGAGCAGAGAGGCTTATGAGGTTCTTAGAGATGGTGTAACTGTAGAAAAGTTCTAAAGCAGGATGCTTTTGATCAGTTTATATATCCACACCTGTAATTCCCCTTGTAGTGCTTGGACCGGCTTGTCTGCTCCATGATTGGGTATTGTAATGACCAAGACCAGTTGAATGATTGAATCACATGTTAAATGTTCCCTGCTATGTTATCTTTTTTAATGGTCGAAGTCACAGTGTTTGTTTTCTTGGGCTTTTCAAAGAGATGCGATTTCCTCTGGGTAATAAAGGGGCTATGCTATTTGAAAGAGTTATGTTAAATATAACCTCGTGGCGTATAAGTTTGGTATATATTTTTTTTTTGGAAAAGTCTACTTACAACCGGTTTGGGGAACCGGCGCGAAACCGTGTCTTACGTGGCACAAAACGGCGTCGTTTGCATTTTGAAAATGAAATCGTTTCCTGCATATTTCACTTTCACATTTTCCTTCACTTTCTCCTGCTCGATCCAGACCCTTCTCCCCATTCCCATTGTCTTCCCCACGAGCTTTGTTCCGCTCTGCTTCGGTCAACGTCGAAAGGAGTAAGGGCTTTCGGATTTCACTTTCTCCTGCTCGATCCAGACCCATCTTCTTCCCCTGGAAGGCTTCCTTCTGCTCTGGTTCGGTCAACGTCGAAACAAGTAAGGGGCTTCCGGATTTCACTTTCTCCCACTAGATCCAGACCCATCGTCTTCCCCAGGAAGGCTTCTTGGTCTTCTCCACCAGAACCCACTTGGTCTTCTCCACCAGAGCCACGAAGCCGATTTGTCTTCTCCACCATATCTGTAATCATGGTTTTCATTTTGCTGTGTGTTTGTTATGGACTTACTGCAGTGAAAAGGTAAAACAATGGCAGGGTATGGAAATATTACGTAAACACAGGAAGGTGATGAAAATGGAAATGCCCAATTCTTCTCTCCTTCTCATTTGCCCTAGCCCCTTCGATATTCTTCTTCCCAAATAAAGGTCCCACCTTTTTTCTTCTCCTTCCATCGTACTCCCCATCAGAACCCTAACAGTGTTCTTATTCGGGTTTCTTGCATTTTGTATATGCATGTATTTTACATTGTAATACTCTGTATCTTAATAATTGATATCGTTCAAATTTTCTTTTAGCATATTTTTTCAGTAATCAAAAGTTTGTTAAAGAACACAAAAGGCTTAGGTGATTTTTTTTTTCGTTTAAATTTCAACTAGAATTGCTTTGGTCACCTGCTGCATAACTTTGGATTTTCTTTATGACTTTTTGTAGAATAAGACAGTGTCTGTGTTTGAGACTACTATTCGCGTTCTTGGAGATTTACTCTCTGCTCATTTTATTGCAAGTGATTATGCTACGGTATTGGTTATGCATGTACCTTTACGAATTATTTTTATTACAATTTATGATTTTTTTTTAGTTAAAGCATTGGTTTTCCAGAAAAAGTATTGATGTGCTTTAGATCGACCTAAAAGGATTTAATTAGAAGGATTTATGAAAGAGGTTATTGATGCAACTTATGTGCATTTTACTTTCCATGCTGACATTTGTGACTTCTCTTGATAAATTATACTTGATGTGTAGAATATGTAGATCAATTATATGGTCTGTTTTTTATGGATTTTTTTTTTTAACTACTGATTTTATCATTTAAAAGTTGGATTGAAGGCAATGATAACCAATGAACCTTCAGATACCACAACCATTTTTCATAAATGTGAAGACATCACATAAAAACAAGTTTATTTTCTTTAGTGTTAGTTAGGAAAAGAATTGGAACACTCTTGTTATTAATAATGTAAAATGCTCATAATTCTTTAGTTTTAGCCCCTCTTTATTTGTTCTATTCTACAAATTGCCACATGCCCTATGTACCATTGATCATATGAGGTTTTTATACTTCAGTTTTAGGCCCTTTTTATTCTTTCTGTTCTATTCTTCTGCAGGTTTTTAGCTTGTTCTTTGTAATAGTTTCATTGCTTTTGAGAGCCTTGCTCTAGCATTGCTTAAAGGTATGCATTGCTCCAAATGTTGCACTTTATACATTTTCCTCTACTTCCCTGAATTGTTTGGTTACACTGCATAACATATATACTTTTGTGGCCTTCATCCAGGTGAAATCTAGAAGAGAGAGATTTTACTATCGAATAGAAATGATGGGGTTCTGAAGGAGTTGGTGCTTCTGGAGCAATAAATTGAAATAAGGCATTTACGCACACTACTCCGGCTGTATTGGGCTTTTCTAGTTGTTGTATCATGTTACTTAATAGTATCTAATTGATTTCAGAACTTAGTTTGTAAATACATAACTTAAGTCTGTGTTTCTGACTTATGTAAATCCAAAACAATGTGGTTGGTTTTTAAAGCCTTGGTGAAGGCAACCATTGAAATGAATATAAATCTAGCTTTTTACCACCTCTTATTTCCAGTAGTTCTTGTGCATTAAACATGTCAACATGCCAACAGATTTATGCATGCCAACATGCCAACAGATTTTCAGCAGTTATAGCTTTTAACATGCCAATAGATTTACGCATTAAAAATGCAATCAATAAAATGCAATCAAAAGCCACTCATTTGAAATGCAATTTGCCTAGCAATAAAATGCAATCTACTTTTAACACGCATTAAGTTACTACCATCCACAGCAAACCATTATAAAATCTATGAAATAAAATCTATGAAATAAATCCATGAATTACATTCAATACAAAATCCATGAATTACATTCAAACCACAAAAAACCCATTACAAAATTACAAATTCCAAATCCATGAATTACATTGAATACACAACAAACCCATTACAAAATCTATGAATTACATTGGATTTACATCCATGAATTAAATTAAATACACAACAAACCCATTACAAAATTCATGAATTACATCCATGAATTACATTGGATTTACATCCATGAATTATATTAAATACACAACAAACCCATTACAAAATCCATGAATTACATTCAATACACAAAATCCATGAATTACATCCATGAAAATAGAGGTTTCTTATTTCCTCAGCACGTACAGAGTTGCCCTGGTCCTCCTCCAATGATGCCCATGTCATCCAGGTTACATAACTTTGTGAATTTATATTCAACGAGAACTTAAATAATCTTCTGGCTGCTGATAAATTACGAAGCCTCTATTCAAGAACACCCCAAGCCTGCAATGATTTTTATTCTAGTAAGTTGTAATAATAATAAAATAGTTTGCAATCTCATAGAGCTACTACACTAAGCCAAACCAAATAGAACGTTTTGTTGCTACAACATCACACGACATGTTCATTACTTGAACACATCGAGCAGCACTTTCACTAGTTGAGTTGATTGACAGGGCTATTTGGTACAATTCCCTTGCCTTTGCGACGTTTCCTTCTTTCCATTCCATCCATCCCCACGCCTAAACAGCCACAAATCCTAATCATTAAATTAGTTTTCCAGTGGTTCACAAAGTGCTTGAAAAGAAATGGATGGACGCGATTTCTTGTGCTAAATCATTATAACGCACGAAGAAATCAAAATACAAGAACTACTAACAATCAGAATGGGAAAATATAGATTAAAATAATCTGCATCACCATCAGAGGCAGCTGCTCCCTCTTAGCTTGTCTAAGATTAAAATTATAGTACTTATAAAACCCCAAATTTCCACCATTTTAATGCGGTCTGTAATAACTGTCAGTGCAAGAAATTTGGTACTTGACAGAGCCCCAAAATAGAAATATTTCATCCAAGGAACGTAAAAATCCAAGATCCCAAGCAGAAACATGCACCACCACAACACAGAATGTATTATAAATTACCTGAAGCTAGCCACGGAGACACCCACACAACACAGATTTGGACGAGACACCCACAGAGATGGAAGAAACACCCACACGAAACTACTTATTCGGAGACACCCACAGAGATGGACGACACCCACGGAGACAGCCACACAAGATGCAGCGTCGCAGACCCAACAATGCGCAGGCGGAGACAGCCACACAAGAAGCAGCGTCGCAGACCCCAGTTTTGATTTTGTCTGAATAAGACAATGAGAAATCTGAAATTTTTACTCCCTCCATTTCATTTCACTTTTTCTTTTTCTTTTTCTTTTTTTTTTTAAATAAATTAGCAGCTGACGTGGCAGTACCACGTCAGCCGATTCCGCGCCGATTCCGCAACGGCGGTTGCAAGCAGAAGAACTGTTTTTTTTTTGGGAAAAGAAATTATGATTCGTTACAAAAAGAATAATTTTTTCAGTGGATCCCACTTTTCTCCAGCTTGAGGTTGCATCTCCCAAGTTTGTACAGTTATTTTTCTTCTTTTAAATAGACCACTCTCAACGAATTAATTAAAATTAAAAGATATTTTTTTATAAATATAAGATAAATTTAACTTTTGACTATTTCATTCATATAAATTTATATATTAGAATAGTTATTTTTTAATTATCTAATAATAAAATAATATAAGATAAATTTGATTTTAGTAATTCACATCAAATCTCCACACTAGATAATGAATAATTATTAATTTCAAAAATATTTAATTTTTTAATTATTAATTTATTTTATTTTATCATATTTTACTATTATATCTATTATATATTAATTACTAATCATATTCTTATTAAATTAATATATCACTAACTCAAATTAATATATCAATAGTGATAAAATATGTGATAAAGAAAGGAAGAGATATAATTAATAAAATATGTATTTAATATATATACAGTAACCTTCAAGCAGGTGCAGGAGACGGTTGATTTTTACACCCCTTAAGATATAGAATGATTTTATTCATCATTCTCACACACCAAATATCATATTTTTTTTTCTCTTACTAAATATGTGATATATAGATGATTAGTATAAGAATTCAATTAATTTAAAAAGAATAAAATAAAAAATAAAAAAAACGTGTGATACGTGAAGATGATGAATAACAAAGCTAATAGATATAAGTACTGGCTGCCACCAATGTAAACTTCAGGAATCACACATGGTATCTTGCATCTATCTATTGTAGAGGGACACTAAAAATAAAACATACCAGATCAGTTCGGAGAGTGGGAGCAATCATGGCAAAACAAAAAATAGTAATTGATGCACCAGCCGGGAATCGAACCCGGGTCTGTACCGTGGCAGGGTACTATTCTACCACTAGACCACTGGTGCTGGATATATAAATGGAATTGAAGTTTTAAGTGAGTAAATAATAACAAAGGTTGATTATTTGAGTTTTTTTCTTTGTAACATGGTGCCTTCTTGAATTAATGGAATGCAACTAGTATTCCCACCTCAATTGATATATTATGAATGTATCATATACATTCAAATCAACCAACCTTCTGGACAATGGCTGGGTTTGAGAAAATTATGTGTAACCCAAATACTGCAGGCTGAAGCTATTTCTTTCAGTAGGTCACCTAATCAAGCTGTCCGCAAATACCACGTATTTTCCCACATTAGTTTACAGAAGCGTTGATGTCACTGAGTCGATGAAGAAGGTGCATTTGATGGTGCATAATTGCAGCAGCAGGTGTATCCAAGTGCATTCTGGGAATCCATCCTTTGTTAACTAATTTTATGGTGTTGTTTGGTGGCTTGCAGGAGTGTGGCACTTCGATAAAGAATTATGGTGTTTTAAGGGTACGTTTAGATAGTGAGAAGTGTTGAGAAGTGTTGAGAATGTTTGTGAATAGTAGTGAAAAAGTAATAATAAAATATTGAATAGTAGTAAAAAGTAAGTAAAAAGTAATGAATAGTAGAAAAGTAGGTAAAAAATAATAATAAAGTAAAGAATAGGTACTCTCACTTGCCAAACACACCCAGTTCTTTGTTACAGTCTAGTAAGTATTTCATTGGATCAATGGAAGATCAACAAACATTATTTTAGTTTTATACTCAGATGCTGATATTTACAAATAATGGGTGTCTTCTTCCCCTTGGATTTTCAATTTCCTCCAAAAATGAAGCCAAACCTCTCAACAAAGCTGTAATGAGAAATGATAAGAGACTTGTCTAACAAGTTCATAATACCAATTCTCTGACATCTATATAACTCATTCAAGTTGGCCGAAAACAGAATCTCCAATTAGCACTCTTGCTTTCATTGTTCTTGCTGGCATTTGCAGGAGAAGAAGAAGAATGAAGCATCTCCCACATAACTTGTATGTCTGCATATTCCCTGCAAGACTCCATGTCCTTGTAGAGAGTTACAAGCCCTTGTCTATTCCCTGCCATTGTTATAATGAGAGACAGAGATTAGGAAACATAGATGTGAGAATTGGGCTTAATCCATTGCAAGCTTTCTAGTAGCCAAAAAAGAGTTACTTTTAACTATATATGTTGCGGGGGGTCTTACCTTTGGCCTTGCGTCTGAGATGTGAAGTGAATTTGAGAAATATACACTTAGTTGGGAAGAGAAGTGAGCGCTTGATGCATAGCCAGGCCCCCCAGCTCTCCATCTTCCCATGGCTGATCCTCCTCTACCTCCATTAAATATCTTGATCATCCTCACAATCGTTTAACTTCCCAAACAAATAAACTAATGCTAAAAGCAAAACAACAAAGCGCATCTGCCAAGCCACAAAGCAACATATGTAAAGACAGTGAGCCTGTGTGTGTGTAGGCAAATGATAGGACAAATAAAGTGATGAGTTTACGATAGAGATGAAAGTGCTGTGCTTATTAGGGAAAATGGAAATTGAGAAGGAGAGGTTGTTTGGACATAGCCTTTCCCACTTATCGTCCCCACAAATTAAAAGTCGAGAGATTCCCATTTTTTAAACATGTAGGGAAGGTGTCATGGGGCCACAGGTCAAACGGTTGGTTGCCTTTTCTCAGAGCCTTGGTGTACTTTGTCTGCACCCATCCTTCTGTGTCACACTTCATGAAAAAAAAAAATAAATTTATTTGCAAGTTCCTTATTCACACACTAAACACAACACTGATCACTGATCACTTAACATGAAAACATATAATTTTTATTTTCAATTTTTTACAACGGTCATGAATCTGATAATAAGTTGTGTTTACACATGGAATAGCTCAACTCTTATACGTGTTATCAAATTAGTGGCGATGTAAAAATTATGAAGAATGTTATGCATCAGTCACTATTCACTCTCACACTCCACACCTATAGCTTTTTCATAGAATGTATGAGTGTTCTTCATAAGATATGAGAGTGTTTTCATAATATGTGAAATGTTGAATAATAACTGATGAAAAGAATTTTATTAATCTAATAGAAGAACAGACACTTTTGTTCGAGTTAGAGCAATGGGATTCCCTTGGCATCGCTTTCAAAGCGTGCATGCTTAATCTTTTGGCCACAACTTCCAGCAGGGAGGGTTGAATTGCATGTGCGTTGCAACCGTTTTGGGTGTAAATTTCACCTGCCTCCTATCACATCTCACCAAATATATGTTAGGTTGTTTTAAATTCCTTGCGTTTCAAAGCACTTCACAAACATAATTTTTTAAGGTAAAATCGAAAAATCAAACCCCACCAAGATACCAACTTCATTCGTGGGTTTTCTTAAAGAATAATGTTATATGTATTTATAATTTTATTTATATTTTTACTTACAAAATTTATTTTGTTAGTCTTCTTTTGAAATTCAAATTTAATTATTTTCAGCATATCAATAAATGATATGTGAAGAAATACATTTTTTAGAATTTTATTACAAATCGACAACTGTTTACATTACACACTCTATACCTATAGCTTTTTTATAAAGTGTGAAATGATGAATAGTGACTAATAAAAAAAAATTTAATTTTTTGTAAGTCTTTCTTAGATATATTTTAAATATATAGGCCCTGAACAATCGCTTTTCCTTTTTCTTAAAAAAAAAAAAAAATGATTCAGGAAGCTAATCATGCAGCTTATTTATTAGATAAGGAAGGTACAAAAAGGAATAATCCTGGGAATATATAATGTGTCAACATATACCGAAAGTAGTAACAAGTTTCTTGGCACTTGACTGAGTGAGCAGTAGGGCTGCCTTCTTCTTTGAGTAAAGCTAGCGTGCCGCTTGCACGTTACCGCTGCAAGTGACCGCTAATGCAAGGTTTGGGTTTTTTCTATCTAATTTTTTTATTCACATTTTTTTATCATTTTTAAAAAATATAAAAAATATATCAATACACTAAAAATTATTTTCTTAATTATTAAATAAAAAAATATTATTATTAATTTTTTTTCATTGAGCGGTCAAATAGAGCAGTAAACTTTTTGCGGCAAAATAGAATTTTCCTTCTTCTTTTTACGACGTAGATGATTTCCTTAATTTTACGTATAGAATACAGATTTTTGTTTTGCATAGATTGCTAGGTTTTGTTGGGTTGAGGATGGCCTTGCTGATGTTAGAACAACTTCCAGCCACCAACACTGTTTCCAAACTCCAGTGAAAGATTATTTGCACAATAGAGTAAGGTCAGAGTAGTATGTATACTATGTAACACGTACATGACTCGATACTTAAGAAATCAGAGTGCACCTTAGAGAGGAGGGTTAGCAGTGATTTGGATTCAGAGATGAGTTAAGATGGGTTGAGATAGTTTATGAATAGTAGAATAAAAGTTGAATTATTTATTATATTTTGTGTAGAAATTTGTAAAAATTGTTTTAGAATTTTAAAAAGTTGAATTGTTTATTATATTTTGTGTAGAAATTTAAAGAAATTGTAATAATGAGATGAGATGAATTGAGGTGAATTTTGAATACAAACAAGGCAAGTTGGCATGTATCTATCAATTGATGTATTAAGTACTCAAGTAAACTTCCTATCACACTTTTTTACGGTAGGTTATGGATTTTTCAAGGAGTCATTCTACTTATTATCTCTATACCACACACTACACTTAATTTTTTTATTTTTTATTTTGTTTTATTATTGCTAAACTAAATAAATTATTCTACTCATCATCCATACAACACATATTTAGTAACGGAAAAAAATAAAAAATAAATAAATAAATCATGTGGGGTGTGTGAATAATGAGTAGAATTGTTATTTGACTATAACTTGACTTTTGTTCCATTTCGAACCAAACCTAAACTCCAATGAATTACAACTCAATTCAACTAAATTTTGTCATTAGAATATGCCAATAAATAGTTTTTACATAAACAATCTCTTCCATATCAATTTTATGACAAAACTTCTACTTGATACAAATAACCGAGCCTAATCCAATATACATGTATTGGAAACTTCTATATAAAATTATCTTTTGTTTTTCTGAATTGCTTACAGACGTAAACGCGTAGAAAACAAACACAGATAAAAATAATAACAGAAAGCAAAGGATAACATGCTGACAAACATATCATATTAGTTCATACATGAAAGTAAATCAATAAAAGACCAGACTTTAGAGATCAAATCATCAAAGATCTATACATCTCAACTCTCAAGTACTCTACCCCTGAATATCTCCCTAGATCAACTTTACAAAAACTCTCCTCCTTTTGTCATTGCTCATAAAAAAATATCCTTTTTGTCACATTATTACAAAAGGGTAAAATGTAGCTACTAAGCTCATTGGTACCATCTGGCACAACTGAGTTTGCAACTATCTATCTGCCAGAGAGGGTATGGTACGCACATCCTGCTCTAGTCTACTCTGGCGTTGCTCTAGTCTACTCTGGCGCTGCTCTAAGCAATCAAGGCGCGCTGACAATCGTTCCTCCATGCCAACTATGAACTCCATCACAGTTTGCAAGGTCACAAGGGCAGGTGCAGTCGAAGTAGAAGGACCATCAGAAGTTGAAGAAGGTATCTCAAGTGCAGGAGCAAGCTGTGTCACCTCCTTATGCACATTGGGCCTAGGAGGTGCGGCTCTTTTAAGATTATGCACATTTGGCCTAGGAGGTGCTGCTCTTTTAAGATGAGAAAGACTCAGCTGTAGGGTGCTATTCCCAATAGCTGTCGTATGGCTAACAATAGGATCATTACGAGGCAGAGGAACCTGATGAGCTAGAGCTATCAGGGTGATCAAACACGGAAAAGGAAGACACTTACGTTTTGCTTTTGTCTCAAATGCCTCTAGAATGACAGAACAAAAGTGTCTTCCAAAATCAATTGGAACACCTGTCAACAAAGCATATAGAAATCTAGCCCTAGTCACCCCAATGTCACTAGTATGTCGAATGGGAAACAGGTTGTAAAACATAACATGACATAGGGCAAGTGTATCATCTGTAAATCGAGAAGTATAAATGATATTACTGCCAGAATCCCAAGATCCGTCATTAGCACAAAAGAGAGTAGCCATGACAGGTTTGGATGGGCATAACGGAGACGAGGGATCATATGGATAGTCAGAATGCTCGACCCTAGGAACTCTATGAATGGAAGAGATCAAAGAAGGTGTCACCCTAATCGTGACACCTCTAAGTAAAGTAGTGAAGGAATAGTCATCCCCAATAGCATGAATGTTGGCATAAAATTCCTCAACTAAATTCTTAGAGTGGCGTGGTAAATTGGTCACTAAATTTTCCCAACCACGTTCACGAATGATGTTTGGAACAGGTGTGTGGTTGAGCTCACTCAAGATGACATTCCGCTCAATAAGGAGAGGACGATCATGAAATTTAGTGCCCCACAATTCCTGAGCCTTAGCATCATAAAACCGAGCAACTTCACGAGCTAGAGACTCAGCAGGCTGATGCCTAGTGGACTTGCGACCAGGAGGCATCTGCAAAATGCAAGACCAGACATACCAATGAGCCAATAAAACAGAGATATATATGTGATGAACTCTTTGAACCAAAACAATGCATGCAATGAAAATAACTTATTCAGTATGCCAATGAACTTAGAAAGTGTATGCTTACTCAGCCATGGCAAGTGCGTGCATGCCAGACAATGTCCACATGCAAATTATGAAATGCACTAAGCTAATGCAAATAAGGATAGGCCAAATGTAGTGTCTACATTGAAGAAATAATGCAATATTAGTTCATGGATACATTGATACAATGGGACGCTGGACGTGCATGGGTGCATGATGAACAGGAACCCAAATCAGAATGTTGGTACACAATCACATACAGAATGCATTATGAACCAAACATGAAATGAAATGATTCCAGAAATGCATGAGTTTCGTAACTTATAATTCAGTAGGGTATTTTTTCGAGCAGTGAGTGCGCATGCCCTGAGAGCCAAATGCACTCATGTGCACGAGCATGGAATCCAGGCCTAGTATATATGTAACTATTGTTCGATTTAGAGATGCCCAGACTTAACTCCAAACAACCAGATTAATTGAGAAACAAGAACAAAAATTCGTGAGAGTAACTCAAACACAACCGGTCCAACAGTGAAATGCGTGCATGACCTGAGAACCGAATGGACTCATGTGCATGTATGAGCATGAAATCGAGCCCTAGTACATATATAACTCTTGTTGAATGAAGAGATGCCCAGATTTAACTCAAAACAACCAAATGAATTGAGGAACATGAATCAAAATGCCTGAGAGGAACTCAAACACAACCAGCCCAAAAAGCTTTAATCAAATGCAGCAATAGACTAACCTTCAATGTCACTTAAAGATATAAGCAAAGAAAACGTGATTGAGAACCCGATTTATTGCCAACCAGAGATGAATCTAGGGAGTAGTGGAGGATTGATTAAAATTTGTTGGAATAATGATGGTGCAGAAATCGCAGGGTATTTAAGTAGCGAAAAGTCGCTCCACCTCCATGTCCAGAGCGCGCATAGCGAAAATGATTCTATTTCGCTCGACCGCCAATCACGCAGATCCTCTAGCAAACTCTCGGGATGCTAAAATTAGGGTGCTACCCGGCCCCTGGGTGGATGCCGGGGTGACCGTCAGCCCACCACCCCATCCACGACGGATATCAGAGAGTTATTCGGGATTGGGGACGACGACGAGAGGGAGAGAAACACTGTGACGATGATCGAACGGAACTTGATGTAGGAGAGAAGATACTTTAGCCGGACTGAGAGAGGAGAGAGAGAGAGGAAAGAGAGAGACACGAAGCGGGAAGGAGGAAGGTTTTAACAATAAAAAATAGTTTAACCAGAAAGTATAGTTTACCCACAAAGTAATTAACCACGAATAAACTTATAAACTGATGTAATTTAATATAATACGTCAGATTATAAAATTATTTTTATTATAAAATAGATCTAACAAATTCTATAAAATTACATCAATTTATAGATTTATTTTATATAATCTCTTTACCGTATGTGACAATTCTTATATTTGAATTGGACGTATTTGGACCTAGCTTGAGTCTCATCCCTTGGCTCTCAAAATTGTGGGAGGTCTACCCACACCCGGCCGGTGTGCGGACGGTCCCGGCCTAGGGGCAAGATGCGGTGGCAGCCCGCCACCCACTCTTAATTAAAATACTTTTACAAAATATGCAAAGAAAAACATTAAGGTTAATTGTTGAAACAACAATTGGATAACTAAATCTAGTAATAAAGAAACTTGGGCAGAAATATCCATTTTACATCTGATTTTGTAATCTCCCATGCAAACAGAAATTAGTACTCAATCCGAGTGTCCAAGGCGAATTACATTGAACACTTGTATTACGAGACAGAAAAAGTGAAAAACATCTCTGTTTTACAGCAGAAAGAGGACTAATCAGAACATAACATGACCAAGTTGCCACATGAAGGAAACGTAGAATTGTAAGCTCATTTCCACAATCTCCTGGAAAACTAGATATTTATGATGCTATGGGTCATCTTCAACTTGATCGCCCAATTCTTTCTCCATCGCAACTCTCTTCAGCACTTCCCTCCTTGCTACTTCTCTTCTGGTAGCCCTCGCATCAGAATCAGCCCGGACTTTGTCCATTATAGTACGGAAACCGGGGAGTGTCCGATCCAACTTCTTGTAAACTTGGGTGCTAAGGTTGATGAAAGTTTTATACAGCCTCTGCAAGAAAAGAAATCACAAAGGTTATATAGATTTATAAAGGATCGTGCACTAATTAAACCCACAGTTTTAGAGCACCCGATAGGAGAGGATTTAGGAAATAATCAAACAGTTTAGCTACTGATATGCAAAAACTCATGTTGGGACTTCCCAGCATGAATTCTTATGACTGTATCCGTTGTTCTTCCCTTGTACTTCTTTCCTAAAACAGACATTTCTGAAAAGGACATTTGAGGATAAATTGGCAAGGAGACACCAATAATAACGATATCAATCAGATTAATTAAGCAAGCAGACTTGATCAATCACAACTCAAGCAAAAAATAAAAATAAAAAATTGTTTCAAGATTATTGGCTCAAGTGTTTGAGGCCTTGGTCTTGGTGGTATGCTCCATCCAAGTCTAAGGTTCGAATCCCTTTGAGTGCAAACAATCTCTAGGAGCCATCGGCTTGGGCAATTTTTCCCTTGATTTACCCGAGGTGCACTTGCAGGAAACTCCTTGTCTAGGGCCTATGCACTCCCGGGATTAGTCAGGATGTTGTTCCCGGACACCCAATGCCAATAAAAAAATAAAGATTATCGAGCAAGAACATCAGTGTACCTCTTACTATTTTTAAAGTTGAACATAACCATAGAGCTCAAGCAATGTAAAAAACTAATCCAAAACCAGAAGTAGGATCAAGTCTTTACCTTGCAATCCTTATTCCAATGCCTGATGTATGGAGGACCTGTTGTGTATGTACCAAGAGGTTCACGATACCACTCCCCGCCATATGTTATCTGATCCATTGCTTGTTCTATACTTAAAACCTCCCATGGCCTTAACCCGGGAATAATTTTAGCCAATTGGTATCTGCCTCGCATACACAAACAAAACATTAGATTCACGCCAAAATATTTACAATTCCTTCTAACGGTGGGTTTGGATAGACAGTTCAAATGAAATGAGATGAGATGTTTTGTTGAAAGTTGAATAAAATATTGTTAAAATATAATTTTTTAGTATTATTTTTATTTTGAAATTTGAAAAAATTGAATTGTTTATTATATTTTGTATGGAAATTTAGAAAAGTTGTAATGATGAGATTAGATGAGATTAGATGTTTTGTGTATCCAAACCCACCGTATCCTCAAATGGTTGACTAATTGTGACTTTCATAAATCCTTAACTAAGAAAGCTTTAGCTCCACTAGCTCCAATCTGCAACTCTTTCCTTTTAAGAAAAGATAAAAGAATCATTTTCTAAGAGGACAGAATGGTATACCATTGACCAGTTGCTTCATCTATGATTTGACATACCATTAATCTTACAGTTGCTTCATCTATGATTTGACATACCATTAATCTTATATCAGTTGGATGTAAACGAGATGAAAAAAATGCAAAAAATCAGCTGCATGGACATACCTAAGATGTTTTGGTATGAATTTGTTTGGCATGTGGTCCTGCTCCATAAGTGTAGTCAGTTCAGAGCCACTAGCCCAAAGAAATAGGGCATGACTAGGAATTTTAACCCCTGGCCAAAAACCATCATTAGCTTTCAGAACCGCCAAGTCGCGTCTCTTACTCTCTAGAGCCTCTTCTTGGAGCTGCTTATAGGTTTTCTTCTCATGTCCTTTGAGAGGAACCCAAGGAGGTATGCCATTCTGTAGTTTGTGGAGAAAAGCTGTTGCGGCAGCACCAAGTCTAACTGAAGACCCCGAATGGTAAGCCAACAATCTATATTAAACAAAGTCATAGCTATGCATATCATACCTAATAAATTAAGACATCTTCACCGAGTGGCCCATTCAAATAACTTTTTGTGGCCTAAAGAAGTTACTGGAGTTCATAGTTCTATTACGTTCCATACGAATAACTTTCTTTTCTCAACCTCAAAATTTCCCCATCAACTATACAACAAAAAAGGTGGCATACATTTTTTTTCCCATCATGACTAGTACCAAAATTTTCAAAACACATCCAAAGAAAAATCACTACAAGGAATTGTCATCTAAAACTTGAAGTAACTTGAAGTAAATTTGATCGATGAATCGAGAGAGTTTTACTACAAGGAATTGTCATCTAAAACTTGCATTACGCAACCTTCAGTTTCTTCCTTCAATACCATTTGCCACTTCTGAAGTCCACATGTGTAGGCTAAGGATCAACCGGCCATGATCAAAAGTTATAATGTGTGTGTGTGTATATATTTAAGTACGAACGAATCAAAAGTCATGATATGATTAAAAAACATAGACGCCACCTTTTCGTTCTAAATTGACAAACAATAAGATCATTGCCACTAGAAATGGCCAAGAAGCTACTCATTACTAACAGATAAAGGAAAGATGAAAGCTGGAAGTTTAACAAACCTTCCCAAGTGGCAATTGCAGGTTCCAAGCCATAAACCATGTGTATTGGTGCCCATTCATCCATGTCATCACCCCAAATGAAAGTGTGCTTATCAATAATCCCACCACCCCAAGCTGTTTTAAGCGTTATCAGCTCGCATGGTCCCCGAGTACGACCCAACCGATCCTTATAGTACCATCCACCACTCCTCATGATAACTTCATCAACCAACAACAGCATTAACATAATGAAAAAAACAGATACGCTACCCAGAAACATAATGTCAGGGACTCTGTAAGTAAAACTGATGCACATTAAATATGCACCAATAAACATAAAATCTTTTTTTTTTTTTATATAAGTAAAAAAATTAAATAAACATAAAATCTTGTATAATACAAACTTACAATCGTAGTACCGCTTCTCGAGGCGCTTGTACCCGATGGCCTGAGCAACATCAATTGGCCGGCCCGGCGGATAGGGTCTCTGCCTAAAGCCCCAAAGCCCAAAAAGGAACTGCTTCATAAAGTCCCAAAACTTGTCGTCCGATTCCTTCTTCGTCTTTATCGCTTTCCTCGGCATAGGCCGGCCGTCCAACCCTGGCACATGGGGCAACGCCTGCCACAGCTTCTTATCCTCCCTGCGATACGGAGTATCATTCTCTTTCAGCTCCAACTCGTTGATCTTATCTGTAATCTCTTCGGCTCGAGCCAGGAACTGCACGACAGGGCTGGCCCTGAACCGGGCCCAGAACTCCTCGTTCTCTTTCAGCTCCGCCTCCGTGGGGTTCTCTTTCTTCTCGAAGATTGGGTCCTCGTTCAGGATCTTCTCGACCTCGGGGGTGTGTCTGTAATCAGGTAAGTTCTCGCATTCCCAGAAGAAGTAATCCAGCATTTGGCGGTAGAAGCCGGGTTCTTTCGGTTTTTGATCTTGCGGATTTTTGGGTTTTCCTCTAAAGGGGTTCGGGAGGCTGATTGCGGCGAAACTTGTGGGGTTTGGGGTGGTGGGTACAAACGATTCGGGGAAGGAGAGAAAGTTGATGGGAGCGATGGGGTTTGGAGGTTTCTTGAACCAGTTGTCAAAGGGGTTAAAGTTAATGGAAGCCATTTGGGTAGAGAATGGAGGAGGGTTTAGCAAAAGGTTGAGAAATGGACGAAGAGCTGAGTGAGAAGTGAGGAGAGTTTTGTTGGGGGAAGTAGAAGGAACGGATAGCGGAGATCAGATTAGGGAAGACGGAATGGCAATTTGTGGCTGTTTGGGCTCAATATCTCTTCTATTGCGACTATGCCCATTGGGCTAAATCAACGACAAAACAGTATTTACTTTACCAGTTCCTCTTTGGAACGGTTGGGCTGATGTTAGGCATTTAACAGCCCAATGAAAATAAGATACGTATGAAATTTTATACTAGACACGATAAATTTGATCTGATCTGATTAAACCAACGAAAGTCATTTTTTAGAAGAGAACGTGGAGAATCGAAAATCATTCGAACTTCATCTTGTAAAGAACTAGATTGTCGCCGCCGTGCCAAACTAGGTCCATCACAGCCACTTCCAGACAACGCCGTCGCACCACCAAGTTTTGTCACCCCCACAAAGCTCTTTCTCCCCCAGCCTATTCCATCACCCATGATGTTACGGAATGATACAGCAGCTACCTTGCCAAACGTCTCAGCTGAAGCACTACAAAACGTCTCCAACAAGATGCAACAGAATTCACAACAAACTCCCAGCAAATAATCATGTTATCTGTATATTTGTTTTTAGGGCTAGTTCAGTATTTTTACATTATATAATTCTTTCTATAAATAGTATACTGTACAGCTTAGAAAGGACACGAGAAATATATACAGCTTAAAGATTTTCTTCCCTTCAATACTCTGTTTCTGCATTCTTTGCATTTTAGCTAAACAACTATCCGGCCTCATCTTTCCTAATTCTGACATGGTATCAGAGAAGTAAAAATGGCCACCATCGATCCTCCTCCTCCTCCTCCTCCTCTTACCAAATATACCAACCTTGCAGACCCAACCAACCCTTATCGACTTGAGACATCAGATAATCCTGGCACTGTGCTTGTCACAGAACTCCTTACTGCCGAAAATTTTTCTACATGGTCTCGATCTATCCATCGTGCTCTACGAGCCAAGAACAAACTCGGATTCCTAAATGGAACTCTCACCAAACCATCTGATCCTCATAATCCACTTTTTGAGCTGTGGGAAAGATGCAATGATATGGTTGTGTCTTGGCTGCAAAATTCAATTAGTCTACCCCTACGATCTTCTGTAGCATTTGTTGATGATGCCCATCTCATATGGACTGAGTTGCAGGAACGCTTTTCACCACAAAATGGCCCACGCATCTATGAACTCAAGAAGACTTTGGCAACTCTTACCCAAGATGAAGATTCAGTAAACACATACTACGGTAAACTCAAATCTCTTTGGGATGAATTATGTGTTTATGACCCGTTATCTGTTTGTTCTTGTGGCTCAACCAAGTTTCTTACGGACCGATACCAACGGGACTGCGTCATTCAATTCCTAATGGGACTACGTGACTCCTTCAACAATGTCCGCGACCAGATCATGCTAATCGACCCCCTTCCACCAGTTAACAAAGTTTTTTCATACATCCAACAACAAGAACGCCATCGCTTGTTTACATCCTCAGCTCCATCCACTGACTCCATAGCCCTTGCTAGTCGAAAAACATTTTCCACTCCTTCACCACATTCTAGCCGTAAAGACAAACTATATTGTACACATTGCCGAATCACGGGTCATACATTAGCAAATTGTTTTAAATCAGGCAATGCCACAGCTCCTATTTGCACACACTGTGAGATGACTGGGCATACTATTGAACGATGCTACAAGCTTCATGGGTACCCCCCCAACCACAAATTTCACAAATCAAGAGCAAATGCAACCTCTCTTGGCACCTCTGCTGAAGTTTCCTCCGAATCAAGTATGACGTTGACAAAAGAGCAATATCAAGACCTCATAGCCTTACTGCACAGCAAGGATTCTTCTCCATCCGCCAACCACATTCAGACGGTTATACCTTCCCAATCTAATTCTTGTTCTGCTGCTGGTATTTCCTTCTGTTTCTCCTCCTCTTCTCTTTTGTCTACTCCTTGGATAATTGACACGGGTGCCACGGATCACATGATCTGTAGCCCTTCCTTTTACACCTCAATAACTGCTATAGTTTCACAAACTGTCAAATTACCAAATGGAGAAATCGCTGCTGTTACTCATGTTGGTACCGTGCAAGTCACAGCTAATATTTTTCTCCACAATGTTTTATGTGTACCTTCTTTTAGTTTTAACTTGCTATCTGGCTGTAAACTCGCCCATGACTTAAATTGTTGTCTCATATTTTTATCTACTTCATGCTTTATACAGGCCCTTTCACCCTGGACAACGATTGGGAAGGGTAGCTTGGAACATGGACTCTACCAGCTGATGCACGAACCTGTTTCTCCTCAAGCTTTAACCAACACTTTGTCACAAAACTTTCATTCACAAAATTCTTTTTCTGGTTTTGTACAACCTGCCGATAATGTCCATGACTTATGGCATTATCGATTGGGTCATCCATCTCATGATCGTATGAAATTACTTTCTGATTCTCTTGTAATCAAACAGATAAATACAAAGCAGATTTTACCATGCTTAGTATGTCCACTTGCCAAACAACCTCGCTCACCTTTCACTTCCAGCACTCATACCACTGATTCTTGTTTTCAACTTATCCATTGTGATTTGTGGGGACCTCATTCCATTGTTGCTCATGATGGCAGTAGGTTTTTCCTCACCATTGTTGATGACTATTCACGATGTACTTGGGTCTATTTACTGAAAAACAAATCTGATGCTCGCTCATGTCTTAAATCCTTTTGCCACTTGGTCGAAAATCAATTCAACACTAGAATAAAAATCTTGCGTAGCGACAATGGACCAGAATTTTCCATGACTGACTTCTACTCTGATCATGGCATTATTCACCAAAAATCTTGTGTCGAAACACCCCAGCAAAATGGTTTAGTCGAGCGCAAACATCGTCATATTCTTCAAGTTGCTCGAGCTCTTCGTTTTCAATCTCAAATTCCTCTACAATTTTGGTCCGATTGTATTCTTACCGCCACTTATTTGATCAATCGGATTCCCACCCCACTTCTGAAAAATAAAAGTCCCCATGAACTCCTTTTTCATAAACCACCTTCATACTCCCACTTACGTGTTTTTGGCTGCCTTGCTTTTGCCTCAACTCTTCTCCAAAATCGTCACAAGTTTGATCCTCGGAGTCAACGTTGTGCATTTCTCGGTTATCCTTTTTCTGTAAAGGGGTACAAATTACTCAATCTTGACACCTATCACATTTTCATTTCCCGAAATGTCATCTTTCATGAAACACTCTTCCCTTTTAAAACTCCCTCCCTTCTCCCCACAACAGATATTCTTCCTACTCCTACCTTGCCACCTAATTTTTCTTTACCTGATCCAGATTCCACATGCACGACCTTGCCACATCCAGAAACTCTGCCAACTCCAGAAACTCTTCCCACTGAATCCCACCAGCACTTACCTCATCATGAAATTCCAACAGCACCATCTCCACCTCCACTTCCACCACTTCGAAGATCCACACGCATACGTAAAAATCCTATCCACCTCAATAACTACATTTGCCCCTCTCTACCCATTCCATCTACTTCACAAACAATGGATTCCTCTCATTTGCAGGTGACTCATGTTCCTAGTGATCCTTCTTCCTCATTGTCTGCGGCAACACCATGTGCACCTGGTAAAGCTTTCCCTCTAACTTCCACTCTCTCTTTTTACAAATTATCTCCCTCTTATTTTTCCTTTGCCTCTGCCATTTCATCTTCCATTGAACCTTCTACATATGGTGAAGCTCTTAAAAATCCTAAATGGTGTGAGGCTATGAGATCTGAAATAGATGCACTTGAACTCAACAATACTTGGTCCCTCGCTGACTTGCCACCTGGAAAACGTGCTATTGGTTGCAAATGGATATTCAAAATCAAATATCATTCTAATGGTAGCATCGAACGCTAAAAGGCGCGCTTAGTCGCCAAAGGTTTTACTCAGCAAGAAGGGCTCGATTACACCGAAACCTTCTCACCCGTGGCTAAATTAGCTACTGTCCGAACATTATTAGCTGCTGCATCCATCCAAGGCTGGTACCTCAAGCAATTTGATGTTCAAAACGCCTTTCTTCACGGCGATCTAAATGAAGAAATATTCATGCGCAAACCTCCTGGCTTCTCAAAGGGATCGTCCTCTCAAATTTGCCGTCTCAACAAGAGTATTTACGGTCTCAAACAAGCCTCGAGACAATGGTACCAGAAATTTTCTAATGCTCTACTTCTCTTTGGTTTTCAGCAGTCCAAAGCCGACTACAGTCTTTTTACTCAACTCAAAGATGGCTCATTCACTGCCCTCCTTATCTATGTCGACGATATTATCGTCGCCAGCTCTCACATGGATTCTATTGAAATACTTCAACAATTTCTCAAAGATCATTTCAGAATTAAATCTCTCGGCAATCTCCGTTACTTCCTTGGCATTGAAGTGGCCCGCTCCTCCAAAGGAATTTCCATCTGCCAGCGTAAGTATGCACTCGATATCCTAGCTGATGCTGGTACACTCGGTTCTCGACCTCTCAAATTGCCAATGGATCAGAACCTCAAACTTCACAAAGATGAGGGTGATCCTCTCTCGGATCCACTTCCCTATCGGCGCTTAGTTGGTAGACTTCTCTACCTCACTATCACTCGGCCCGATCTCTGCTATTCAGTCCAGCACTTGAGCCAATTCATGACAGCCCCCACGAAGACACATCTACATGCTGCTCATCAAGTTTTACGGTACATTAAAAATGCTCCTGGGCAAGGTCTTCTTTTTTCTTCCAGTTCTTCACTTAATCTTCGTGCATACTCAGACTCGGATTGGGCATCTTGCCCAGACTCACGTCGCTCAGTTACGGGATTTTGCATCTTACTTGGCCAATCACTCATTTCCTGGCGCTCAAAGAAACAGGCAGTCGTCTCTCGATCCTCTGCTGAAGCCGAGTATAGGGCCATGGCAACAACTACATGTGAATTACAGTGGTTATCTTATATCCTTCATGATTTGCGTCTCTCCATCTCACTTCCAATAGATTTATATTGTGACAATCAAGCCGCACTCCATATTGCCAAGAATCCAGTTTTTCACGAGCGCACCAAACACATCGAAATGGATTGCCATCTCATCCGCGACAAAATCCAAGCTGGTTTCTTGCGGACATGTTTTATTCGATCTTCTTCTCAGCTTGCGGATGCTTTCACAAAAGCACTTTCTTCTTCACAATTTGTTTTCTTGTTATCCAAGATGGGAATAGAAAATATCTATTCTCCATCTTGCGGGGGGATGTTACGGAATGATACAGCAGCTACCTTGCCAAACGTCTCAGCTGAAGCACTACAAAACGTCTCCAACAAGATGCAACAGAATTCACAACAAACTCCCAGCAAATAATCATGTTATCTGTATATTTGTTTTTAGGGCTAGTTCAGTATTTTTACATTATATAATTCTTTCTATAAATAGTATACTGTACAGCTTAGAAAGGACACGAGAAATATATACAGCTTAAAGATTTTCTTCCCTTCAATACTCTGTTTCTGCATTCTTTGCATTTTAGCTAAACAACTATCCGGCCTCATCTTTCCTAATTCTGACACATGATAGCCTTGGCCTACCACAGCCGTCACCCACCACAGCATCGGACCCAACTGATCTCAGTCCCGAGAAGCACACAACAGCACTAACCTCTGCAGGTGTCAATGCAGGGAAATATCCCAAGTATTTCATTGTTGCGGGCTCATAGCACTGAACTTCCCTCGGTGGAACTTGCACCAAACCAATCACCAATAAAAGGTAAGAAACTTGGTCGTACACCAAAGTGAATAAAATTCATAATTCTACTATTTTCTCTTTTCTTAAGCAAAATTGGACATCCATTTTAGATTTTACCAGCAATATGAATTACTCTGAACTACTTCGAAAAAGAAAGTTGACACAAACTTAATCAATTTACACAAAAAAAAAAAAAAAAAAAAAAGAGAGAGAAGAGATTAAGTTGTTGACCAATTCATTTTCCTTTCATAAGGCAGATCAGATTGATAATCTCAATAACTGGCGTCCTATTTTAGAATTAATCAGAAAGTCAGAGCCAATTAAGCCCGAAGTCTTACACAAAACTGGTTAGTGATTTTTAATATCATACTAAATTCAAATAAAGTACAAATCCTGTCAAGTTACAAAAAGCCATAAAGAAAAAGGCAGTTAAGAAACTCACATATATGAAGCTGTTCTCCTACATTTGACTCCCATCCTCCAACACTGCCATTGGCAAAACCACACCAGTTCTTCAACAACACCAAAAGAGAGCAAGAAAGAGAGCGGGGAAGTTTCATGTATGAATCATACCGTCTGAGACATCAACGTCGATGGAGGGAACATTGTGAGAAATGAGCATGAAAAGGAATCTACAAATGGCGCAAGCTAATGCAAGAACTATCAAAGGCCAACAAAATGCCATTTTTCTCTTCTAGAAAATGGAAGAGAACGAAAATGAAGCAGCAATCATAACCAATTCTATTTTACTTTAGTTTACTTAATTCTTTAATTAACTATGATGGTTAGGAGAGGGGAAGGGTCAACGGGAGAGGTGGAGGGTAGGGGCTTCGGTGGAAGAGGGGAAGGGGAAGGGTTTATGCCCGTCACAACTCGTGCTCGAATTCCATTGCCGACGTCTGTTTTGGGAGAGGGGGAGAGTCAGAGGGTAGTAGGCTTTGGTGGAAAAGGGAGGGAGGAAGGATTGTCACAAAGAGAGGAAGAAATATCTGAGAAAAGCTTGGGGCGGATGGGTGCCAAAATAATTTTCGCATAGGCTAATAAGAAACAGCCACGTAGACACTCCAGAAAAATTAGAGATGAGCCCGCATGCATAGAACAACCGCTCTCCCTCTCCTTCTTTCTTCCCAAAACTGCTGCAGCGAACACCTCACAGTTTCTCATCCTCTTATTCCTGTTGGATGACACCTTCATGTTGGATGATACGGGCACCAACGGATATTAGGCCTGCACGTGCCATTAGGGGAGGCATGAGAGGCACCTTGATCGACCCCAAAGCTGAGAGCAAGGTGGCGTGGAGGGCAAGAGCCGAGCGGAGATTTTGCACCGCAGCATTCGCGATTGGTTTTGGGGCGTTGGTTCACCTTGGAGTTGCATTCAGACCTAGAGCAGGTCTAGAGGGTGGGTGGTACAACCTGCAACAATTGAAGCTATGCCTCCTTCAACAAAACCATTCAAACCCATGATCTTGAAAATAAAAAATGTTCTATTTTTTTCCCAAGAAACAAATACAAAGAATAAAATAAAAGGGGAATTAATTTCAGAGTACTCAAGGGAAAAGCTTGAGAAATGGGAGTAAAAAGATTTCAACTAATGAAAATTGGAACACCAGTTGGAGTTGGGGTTCATATCACTGGACACGAGGAGGTGGGAATGGAGGTCGAAGGTTATGGCAGAAGAGTGAGCAATGCTGGGCCTCTGAGACATGCTATCAGAGAAAAGGGTTTGTTTGGTTGAGAAAAAGGGAAGGAATGAATTGAAGGAGAGGGAGAGCGTTTGTTCTATACATGCGGGTTCATATCTGATTTTTCTAGAGTGTCTACGTGGCTGTTTCTTATTAGTCCGTGTGAAAATTATTTTGGCACCCATCCGGCCCTAAGCTTTCCCTTATCATCTGTAGACATGTATATGGGATGTAAAATGGAAGAGCTATGTGGCAAAATCCTACTGGAGAGTTGTTAATTTAGGGACAACAGACTAACCGGTGGGAAGATATTCTCTCTACTTAATGGTTTAGGTTAATGTTGCTTTATGAAAATGTAGAAAATAAATTATTTTTTATGCTAATAAATATATTTCTATATCATTGTTTGGTAAAGGAAAAATATTTGTGACACCTCCAGATTCTACTTGGGATTAGAAGGAGACTGAAGTTTCGAGACATACAAGTCAAGGTCACATACCCCTCGTTTGTGACAGTTAACATCTAGTGTATTAAGCATGTTTTTAATAATATGCAATAATCGCAACGAAAAAGTTCATAGCTAAACAAAGTTTGAGTATTTTTAATATGGTACCAAAATAAAACATCTATTAATCCCAAAAATGTTTGTTCCAAAAGATCTTTGAATACAAAATAAGGGTTTTAAACCACAAACGCTATTCCAAAAGTACCATAAAAAGTGTCATAACATAATAAGGGCTCTAAACCCAAAATATCCAAAACTTATTGCTCTTTAACATGCATCCAAAAGACATCCTAATGACCCTTATTCTTATCCAAGAGCTTCTAGAGGTCCTCAAAGAGTTTTAGTACTTCGCTGATACAATTCTTAGCAGACTTGAGTCGCTCCACAAATGAAGAGCGCTCAGAACTCTTTGAGACTTCCTTAATTTTTGGGGGTTCCTTGCGCATGTGTTTCCTCATAGCTATCTACTAGCCTTATCACAACTTCTACCATTTTGGAATAAAATGATAGTGAAAACTACCACAATGAGATTTCAAGAAATTTCAACAAGTTAAATAAAAAACATACACAAAAATAATATAAGCATGTATAAGGTAAGCCATGAGTATGTATGCATGAGCATGAACATGTACTTCGACCAAAAACACACTTTTTGTCCCATATACATTCTTTTTTTTCAAAAACATTGATCTTATAACCATGCATCAAAGTAAAATAACCATATAACAAAATATCACATTTCCGTTTCTTATAAAAACTTTTAACAAACTAGTTCCATATAATAATGTGGATGAACACCTCACGGCTACCTCTAGGAACCGTGGGCTCCCTACTAGTTACCGCATCACATTGTCAGCCCTCTTGACTAGGTTTGAGTATGTCAGAGTTCATATGATATGACAGTTTGCAATTCGCTTTCATCGCATTTTACAATGTGTTGCATCCATTAGCGTTATGTGCGGCTATTTCACTCTAAAATCATTTAAAAAGAACCCTTTTGTAGTTCGTTGACTATATTTTATTAACCCAGGAGTTACCACTTCAATTTAAGAACTCTAGAGTGCACAGAAGAGTTCTACCATGATATTTTTCCATCCTAACATTGGGGTCATGACAAAATAATTTTCTTTTAATGCACACCCGAAAACATGTGACATGTGACTTGAGACAATACAATGTAACTTTCATACTACAATGTCATATACTTATGTTATATACAAAGAATGCATCATGTGTATAGCTTAAAAGAATTAGAACATGTCGAAACATATACATGAATATAACATATGAAAGCTCAACAAAGCATATTCCATTTCTCAAAAACTCTAAACGTGTCATTTGAATCAACAATTTTAGCAAGCATCATTTGAGCATAGCATGCACATATAAGGTATGAATCATAGCATGTAACAAGTAGCAATTCAATAATCAAATTTAAGCAACCAAAATGTAGAGTTTACATGTAAACATAAGTATATTATCCAAGAGTAAATTAGTGACTAACTTACTTTTGATGTAAAAGAAAATATCAACGATCAAGTAAGCTGAAAGTGTACGTTTTAATAGTTAGAGTCTTGAAGAGAAAGATCTAACTTTAGGCATTCCTAACTCGGTTAATAAACCCTAAGTCAATTTTAGAAAACCTTCACTTTCCTTATCCTTTTTTATACAAGGTTTTGCTTATCCATACAAGAAAAATCCCAATTAGGCCAAATGACAATTGGGTTGTCATTAAGCTATACCCTTTTGGAAATAAAGCCTTAAGAACTGATTCCATTGAGTTGCAATAACCCTTCTAATTACAACTCCATGCTCGATTTCTCAAGACAAATGCTTTGAACAAAAACCCTAGTGATAGTCGGCTAACACTTGACCTTTATAAAAAAACTTCCTTTGCCTTTGGTTTTTTGAAAGAAACATCTTCATGCATGAACCAATCATACCCTAAGTTTTGGTAATTGAAACTTCCCAACCTTATGAACATTCCCTTTCTTTGAAAAGTGCTTGAAAAGAGAATAAGGAAATCTTGTTTCTTAAACAAAACAAAAAAGGTTTTCTTCATAAGATCCGAAAATCTCTAAGGAAAATTTTACTTCTCACAAGAAGAAAAGAGAATCATAAGAAGTGTTCTTACCTTGCTCTACTTCTAAAATCTTAAAAATATTGAAACAACTAAGTGATGATGCTCGGTTTGGTTGAAAGAGGAACTAGGGTTTTTCCTATTTTCCTTGGAGAATGGTGTAGGAGTAGAGAGAAGAGAGTGTGGAGGACTTAGCTGAAAAGAGATGAATGGCCTTTCAGCTTCCCTCTTGGTGAAGTGGTTGAGTGCCTTAAATGCCCTCCTATAAATACCTCTCTTATCTACATACTTAGGGAACACTTAAGGCCAAGTTTGTTTTTTCAATCATTCTCATATCATCTAATCATTATAACTTTTTCAAATTTTCACACAAAATAAAATAAAAAATTAACTTTTTCAAATCTCAAAACAAAAATAATATTAAAAAATATATTCTAACAATATTTTATTCAACTTTTAACTTTTACCTCAACTTATCTCATTTCCAAAAGCAAACGAGGCTTAAGAGTTTCTTCATGCATGCATGACAAGTGTTCATTTTCACTAAGATTTTTAGAAACCCTAACCCTAAATCTGAAAGTCTCATGCGTCTCTTGCTTCTCCGTCTTCTTTTCTCTATTTCCAAAAACCCTAGCCTTTGCATGAGTGCCATGTGGTGTGTCCCTCTCCATTAGCGAAGTCTACCTCTTTCTCTTCCTGATGATTGAAATTCTAGGAACTCACAAGCTTGCCACATGTTATGGCGGAAATACCATTCTTCTACCTTCATCCATTTGTGATCTAGATAAAATGAACCTAAAGAAAGTGACATGTATGTTGCCAAATGGCATGGGGTTGGCGAGTGCCTCTTACAAAAATTGAAACTCTCATGTCTTCTTCAATTCATAGATTATTTTAGAAGCCATCTTGCATGAGCGATGAGTGGCATGTGGTTCTTTGGAAAACCGAAACTCCCTCTTCACCTCCCTCATCATTGCTTCTTCTAGAATCCTTGAAGTCCAATGCATGTTTGCCAGTGGCATAGCTCTTGTAAAAATCGAAATTCGCTTCCCTATAAATCTAATGATTGTGGCTTAGGGAAATTCAAGCGCCTTTCTTCCATTTTAACTCCAAGTGGCACCTCTCTCCTTCCCAAACCCTAATTGGGTTTCCAAACTCTAAATCCTAATAAGGTCAAAATTAGTTAGGTGTTGGGCCTCTCTTTGGGCTTGAACACCTATTGCACCATCATAAGACATAATCTATATCAATCTCACACGTTTAACATTCTCAATCTATTGGGCTTAAGTCTATCTAGATCAAAGCAGAAATGAAAACTAAACGGACCTAGCTTAGACTGGGATGTCACAAGATTTATTGTATAAGTAATTAGATCTACTTTGTTAAATTCAAGTTCCACTTGATTTGTTTAAGCAGGTTTGACAAGTAGGATAAGACACAAAATTTTTATTTCATTTAATCATTACAATCTTTTCAAGTCTCAATTCAATTTTTTCAAATTTCAAAATAATAATAATATTAAAAAATAATATTTTAAACTTTCATTTAAAACTAAAAATTCTTATCTCACTATCCAAACTTGCAAAATTTTTATGGACACAAAATTATGATTATTTATTAAAATGCACAAATTCTTAAAGAACTCAACTTGACTTATATAAACTCGAATAACTTTATATTTATTTTATTGATAAGATTATTTTCAACTTTTTGATGGAGGATACTTAAATATTTAAAAGGATTAGATCAAGCGCCTTCTTTATACTATCAATGCATGGTTCTAGAGTCCTAAATATAACAATTGATATATAACTATATAAAGATATTTATAAAAACTTAAAAGGTTTTTTGGTTTTTCAAAACTTGGGGATAAACTATAAGATACAATATAACTTTTTTTTTTCTTTACAATATAAAATATTGAGATAGTAAAATTCAAACAAATTATTTAAATATAATGGAAATGAATCCCAGAGCCTAACCATGGACCTTAAATGCGCATACTAAATAAGACGAAGAATGTTACTTTCATTCTTGAATTTTTCATCATTAACACATTATTGATGTATTATATTTAAAATGACTTTATAATTTAATAATGATTTAAACTATAACGTATTTACTAATATAATGTAAGGAGTGCAGCGGAAGAACTGTACCTTCCAACGTAAGGAAACTTGTTTTATAAAAAACAACACACTTTCCTTTCTTTATTCCAATATAAAACATTGGAAACTATTGATCTAATAAGGAAAGCTTTATGGAAAATAAGTGACAAAAAAGGAAGCAGATCAATTAATTTGCTGCCATGTCAATTAAGTGCCGGGTGCGTTTGGATGTTGAACTGAGTTGAGATGATAAAATATTATTATTTATTATTATTATTATTTTAAGATTTGAAAAAGTTGAATTGTTTATTATATTTTATGTTGAAATTTGAAAAAGTTGTAATGATGAATTGAGATAAATTGAACTTCCAAACGAAGTAAATGGTGCTAATAAAAAAAAAGGAAATAACAATAGGATGTCTTGATCGATGGCATCGTCCTGGAGCTTGTTCAAATCTCTCACTACTTAAAAAATCTTCTAGAAAGTTACAACAATCAGTTGCGGTTTGTGTATAAGGGTGAAAAATAATCGGTGAACCGGTGATGAGTTTGGTTCGGTTCTAAATCGGTTTAGTTCGGTATCGGCTCCATTTTTTCTAAACCAATCGAAATTGATCCAATTCTGATTTTTCTTTTTCTAACACCAGACCGGATCGGTTCATATAAATATATATTTTAATTCTTTATATTATATACAATATTTTAATATTATTATGATTTTTATATCTAATATATATAATCACGTATAAAATAATCTTATATTATATGCTAAATTACAAATTAAAATAACATTAAATTTTAAAATCCTATATAAATAACTATATATTATCTCTATAGTCTATAGTATTAGTAGTTATATTAATACAATATCACTAGATTATATATTATAATATATCAGTATGGTCTATAAGACAATTATAATATATATTATAATATACCACAATATATTATCATTATATTATTATATACTATAATATATATATATATAGCATATTATATATACTCTATATATAATATACCAGAAAAATCGGATCGAACCGGACCAGAATTGATAAAATCGGAAGTATCGGTTTAGGGGTATAACCAATGTGATATCGATTTTTCAAATCTCAAAATTAGTGTATACTGGTTCAGTTCTAAAATATGTCAAAGCCAGACCAAACCAGACTAGTTACACCCCTATTTGTGTTCTTCATCAGTTCTCCCCCATTTAAAAGAAAACTCTGCATCCTCGAGTTATTATCGATATATAATGATTCATCTGGAGGGTGGTACTCAAATAAGCCAGAAACGTTAAAAGTGGAAGAAATAGACATGTATTGAGGCAGGTCAACCACGTAGGCATTGTGATTAATTTTCTTCTTGATTTGAAAAGAGTCATACTTCTTATTATTCAATTTGTTGTAAGTTTCTGCAGAGAAACTGTTCTTGCATAGATGGTAGAGAACCAAAGTGGTAGAAAACTAAAAACTTTGAGAAGTGATAGAGGCACTGAGTTTAACTCTAAAAAGTTTGATGAGTTTTGCAAAATTGAAGGGTTGGAACACCAGTTGACTGTTGCCTATACTCCATAACAAAATGGAGTCTCGGAGAGGAAAAATAAGACTGTCATGGAGATGGCCAAATCTATGCTAATGGCAAAAGGACTTCCTAAAAATTTTTGGGCCGAGGCTGTTAACACAGCTGTGCATCTCTTGAATAGATGTCCTACAAAAGCTGTGAAAAATTAAACTCCCATTGAAGCTTGGAGTGGGATCAAACCTACTGTTGAGCATCTGAAAGTTTTTGGATGCATTTGTTATATGCATATCCTTGAGTAAAAAAGGCACAAGTTGGAAGAAAGTCAGCAAAGGGAGTCTTCCTTGAATATAGCTTTCAATCCAAAGGATATAGGGTCTTCAACTTAAAATCACAGCAACTGGTTACAAGTAGGGATGTGGTGTTTGATGAGTATTCAACTTGGAATTGGGAGAAAGATGAAGAATTAACTTAGCCACTTACCATACCAGTAATTGAAGAACTCGAGACAAGAATGGAAAATGATGATGACAGTCAACCAGCAACTCCAACCTCAGAACAAAGGCTTGACAGTAATCTTGAGTTCTCAGATCAGTCTACTCCTGAAACAACTCCAAGAAGGCTTAGACCTTTGAGTGAAATCTATGAATCTTGCAACTATATGTCTTTAGAGCCTGAAAGCTTTGCAGTAGCTGTAAAAGAATTAGTTTGGGTTGATGCAATGAAGGAGGAGATTAAGATGATTGAAAAGAACAATACCTGGGAGCTTGTTCCTTGTCTTGACAGCAAAGAAATCATTGGAGTTAAATGGATTTACAAAAGGAAGCTTAATCCTGATGGTTCATTAAAGAAATGCAAAGCAAGATTAGTTGCTAAAGGGTACTCACAGCAGGCTGGAATCGATTTCAATTAAACTTATGCTCCTGTGGCAAGATTAGATACTATAAGAACTATTTGTGCACTTGCAGCTCAAAGAAGTTGGAAGATCTCTCAACTTGATGTTGAATCAGCTTTCCTCAATGGAGAACTTGAAGAGGAAGTGTATGTGGAGCAACTCGAGGTTTTTAACAAGGAAGATGGCAGGGTGCTTAAATTAAAAAAGGCTCTATATGGGCTTAAACAAGCACCTAGAGCATGGTATAGCAAGATTGATGGTTACTTTGGTGAACAAAGCTTCAAGAAAAGTGTGAGTGAACCTACACTTTATGTTCAAATCAAAGGTAAAAATATGCTCATAGTCTCCTTATATGTTGATGATTTAATCATAATTGGAAATGACTCAAAGATGATTGAAGAATTCAAGCAAGAGATGATGAAGTCTTTTGAAATGAGTGACTTGGGTTTAATGCATTATTTTCTTGGTATGGAAGTATGTCAAGATGATGGCATCTTCATTTGTCAAAAGAAGTATGTTGAAGATTTATTTAAGAGGTTCAATATGGCTGATTGCAAACTAGTGGCAACTCCTCTAATTGCAAATGAAAAACTTAAGAAAGAATATGGAGGAAAATTAACTGATGGGGCTACTTACAGAAGCTTGATTGGCAGCTTGCTATACCTCACTTCTACTCAACCTGATCTCATGTTTGCTACAAGCATGTTGTCAAGGTTCATGCAAAATCTCAGTCAAGTGCATTTTGGTGCTGCAAAAATAGTGTTGAGATATGTTCAAGGAACTTTGAAGTATGGTATTTCTTTCAAACCGTGTTCTTTTTCAAAATTAATTGGGTACACTGATAGTGATTGGACTAGTTCTATTGATGATATGAAGAGTACATCAGGCTATTGTTTTAATTTGGAATCTGGAATTCTCTCATGGGGTTAAAAAAAACAAGGTTCCATGGCTCAATCTATAGCAGAAGCAAAGTATGTTGCTGCTCCCAATGCTGTAAATCAAGCTATATGGCTGACTAGAATACTTGAAGATATGGGAGCAAAGCAACAACTTCCAGTTGAGATTTTCTGTGATAATAAATCAGCAATTGCAATGGGAAAAAATCAAGTTATCATAGCCGAACCAAACACATTGTTATTAAGTATCATTATCTTAGAGAAATAATTGCTAATGGAGATGTTGAGTTGAAGTACTGCAAGTCAGAAGAACAATTGGTTGATATCTTTACGAAGGCACTTCCTAGAGACAAATTTCAGAAGCTGCGTTTGATGCTCGAAGTTGAAGAAAATGCATCAAGGAGGAGTATTGAAGACTGATGCAGCTTTTTATACAAGCTATATTTAGTTTTCTGCTATTATTAGTCATCTGATTTATTACTCTACTTTGGAAAAATATATTATTAATTGTTGTTATTCTCAAGATGGCATATAAGATGTATTTTGGTAAATTGTAAACGGCAGAACAATAAAATCAATCAAACAATTGTTGGTTGAAGTTCTCCCCTATTTTTCTCCTCTGGTTTCACTATTTTTCTGCAGATTTCTAAAACCAACACGTACCTTACAACCTGTTGTGTATTCGATAAGTTGTTTTAAGAATTTAAACGATAAGATTCTCATGTATTCGTTGACAGTCGTAGTTCCTTGTTGACAGTTCTGGTACTACTGATACAAAATCTGCTCATAGCCTGGATGGAGGAATCTAGCCCTCAACAGATGTTTCATTTTAGGCCAAATATGCACCAGTTATTTGCCTTGTCGCTTTTGATTGATCTGCATTTGTTCCCACCAAGGTGATGCACCCCAAGTAACTTATAAGCTACCAACTTCACTTGTTGGGCTTTCTAGGATCTGCATGTAATCAAGAAAATTCTCTATGTCTAGTAGCAGTCAAGAAAACTCTCAACATGGAGATGGCCATTGAAGCATGCAAAATCAATTTTGATCTAATAGTTGTTATTGTTGTCTAGAACTCTTCTATTACCTCGGTCCCCTCCAATGAGACCTTGTAACTCTTCATCACTAGACAAATTATTGGGTACCTAGTTCCTCTATCGTGGTATAAAACCACGTCCTCCACTTGGATGGTCATGACCCACCCTTCCATTATCTTGATTCCTGTTATCATCCGCGTGGACAGTTGTGATGGCTCACTGTATTTTTTGTAGCAGGCACTTAATATTCTCAAATCGTTGTTGATTTTGTTTGCCTTGGGATTGGACAACTACTCAAAGGGCTTTTACTCCACGCTTTTCATCATGGGGATGGTTGCCTGCATTCTTTTTCCTTGCCATCAAGCCAGACGCAACCTTGCTCTGATGCCAAAATTGGTGGAAGGAAGGTAAGGAGTGCAGTGAAAGAATTATGTCTTCCAACAGAGAAGGAAAATGGTTTTTTTTTTTTTTTTTTTTTGAAAAAAAAACAGACTTTCTTTTATTTATTCCAATATATAAATGTCTCCGTTCATAACAATGGAGGTCAACATAAAACAATGGAAACTATTGAGCTTAATAAGGAAAGCTTTCTTCTGATGGAAAGTAAATGACAAGAAGGAAGCAAATCAATTAATTTGCTCAAATCTTCTACTACTTAAAAAATCTTTTAAAAAATAACCACAATCAGTTGCCATGCACGTTGGTTTGTGTCCTGCATCACTAAAGATGATAAAACACAAGAGGTTATATCATCATTTATCAAATGAGAAATGATATTTGTAGTCCTAGAGAGTGCAAGTTTCGTACACTCATTTTGAAAAAAGTGAATAAATATGAGACTCATATAAAAAATTAATTTTTTAATGGTAGACCAAACACTTTTTTCAAAAGGAGAGCACGAGACTTTAATATCTTAAAATTGTATCTAGTATTACTCTTATCAAATAAGCCACGCTGATATGTGAAAGGAGTTAGACTCAAATATGTTAGGATATGGCTAAAAAGCTCAAATATTGTTGACAAAGTCTTATTTTTCCCTTTTTTTTTTTTTGAATTAACTATAAAAAGATCTTTTTGATTTCATTTACAAGATATATAATTCAAGTAATATTCATCACTTGAAGGGGCACCAAATGATATATATATATATATATATATATACACACACTTAGAAACAATGCCTTTATTTGTATATTTTGAAATGTAAATGTTGACGGGTTGTAAGTCATGGTCAGATTTGGAGAAAGAGAAACAAAAAATGTAAACTCCAAAATCTTTAATATTGTTCGTTCGTGTAGAGTTTGGAGTAGTGTAGACCTCATAAGCTGTGTCTTTTCCAATTTGAGCATTAAATTTGGATAAATGATTTAGAAAGTATCACCATCTCCATTGGATAGCCATTGATTTAAGATGTAGGAAAACATGGTTGGATAACTAGGATTGGCAGTTAGTGTACAAAACAAATGAAAGTATAAATCTCTGCATATTCTACATTTACACTGAAACAAGAACAGGACTTTACACCCTCATAGATTTAGTTTGTCCAAATTGAAACTTTGACCATTGTAGTTCCTTTCCATTCCAAGATCATCTCATTCCCAACCCGTCCTTGAATACTTGCTCTATAGGAAATTTCCCCTTTCACCAGTTCTTTTACTTCTGCTAGTATCTCTTTGCTCAATCTCCTACCCGGCAACCCAAACCCTTCATTGAGATGGCTGCCTTCCCTTATCTCCTTCCACATTTGGAGCCAAGATAGAGATGAGATATAAGGTGCCACAAAGAGACACTCCATAGCTATTCTTGCTTCTGGAAGATGAAGTGAGAAATTCACTTCCAATGATTCTAACATGGCTTGGTAATGCTCCAAACATCCATAAAAAAATGACCCAAAACTTGAGCAATGTTTTAGTTTTTCACAAGCAACACCATCACCAAAGGTTATAATACCACTGTTACTAGTACTGCAGTTGGCAAGCCCAACTATCGATTCCTTAGCCACCCTTAGAAATTCCATCACAAGCCTTCTGCTTCTACTCCTTGCCATATGTGGAAGCCCCACCATGCAATTAAAAACCAACCATTCTCTTCTTCCACTCATTTTCTTCATTTTCTTTGTCTCACTCACCAAATGCTCAATTCTCATCTCCTGCACTTTCAACTTTAGACCAAGACCTCTGGCTTGGTTACAGAGCCGCCTTTTGGTTTCCTCAAACCTCCAGGGTGAAGGAACACGATCACAATCCTCATCTTCCCATTTAATCGATGTCAATCTTAATGTTTTTTGTTGGCGTGCAATCTCCTCAATCATTGGAGGCCACTGAATCCCTTCTCCCATGTCAAAGTCCACTATGTGTATAGTCTCTGTATCATCTGGCATGGCTTCAAGAATCGCAGAATTTGCTGCAAAGTGAGCAAACCTCCCTTGTGGGAAGCTTTGGTAGAATGCTTGGAACGCAACCTCAAAATTCTTGTAGGACTCTTGTTTAAGATAGTCACCCTGATTGTCAATTTCCTGGGATAAGTAGAATGCAACACGCTCCAAGTTTTTGCCAACTGGGCTAACTTTCTCACCGATGCATCTGAGAATCACATGTGCAAGCTCTCTTTGATCCTTTTCCAAGGCTTCTCCATAAGCCTTGAGTAAATGGTGAAGGCTCATAAGGTTTTTGACTTCCATATCCTCTCTTGGAAAGGTTAGTAATGGTTGAATAGATGATACATCAAGCGATGACTCAGATTTTGCTGATGGGCTAGAACACAAAAAGTCTTCTGCTGGGGAAAATTGTTGCAGACTGAAACTTCCCTCACGTTCTCCTAACAATCCATTCGTACATTCAATCTCAGCATCATCGTTCAAAATAGACTCTAAATCTCCATACACCATCAAGATGTCTTTCATGGCTAACATAACTTGCTGGGAATCATCACAAAATGGATATTGGACAAAGTTACTAGGGAACAAAGTTGAAGAAAAGGGAGTGGAAGAAAATTCAGAGGAATCCTCTGTTGTGGTGAATAATATTGAAGAGAACTCATAGCCATCCAAATGGCCATCCATGCTGAGGTCATGGTGTACACCCTGATCAAAAGTGGAATCCATGACATTGTAGAACGGCCATGAGTGCTGAAAAAGATCAGGTTGCATCATTGTTTGATAGTTTCTACAGGGTAGTAAAATTGTTTATGGGAGTTTACTTTCCTGGCAAGCCAAGTATTTATAGACCAATGTATGGACAAATTACCATAAAATAATTAGAGAAAAAGAATATAAAAGCTACCACCAAACTATATATGTTTACAATAAGGGATTTACTATGGATCAGCTATTATTCACTCTCACACTCCATACGTATAATTTTTCATAGAGTCTGGATGTGTTTTTCATAAGGTATGGAGATGTTTTTCATAAGATATGGAGTATGAGGTGGTGAATAGTGACTGATGAAAAAAATATTTTTACAATAATTTATAGGCTTTCACTCTCACCCACTTTCTAGAAAAGCTATATGTTTTCAATAATTTATTAACCTTTCACTCTCACCCACTTTCTCCAGAGTTCTAATTGAACAAGGTTCCCAGCTGAGTCTTCTTTCTTCATTTCTTGGCAGCTTCTTGTAGGTGGCATGTAAGGTGTAATCTCATTCATATATTTTAATCCAACACATTCGTTGAATAATCTTTCGTGTCTTTTCAATGTAATCCCCAAAAAAATATTCTAATACTAAGAGAATGCCTATGCTGAAATTGGTCCGCTTATGTGTAAAAAACACTCCAATAGTAAAAGTCCACGTATTGACACCAACATTTTGTGATCCTTTCATTCAATGACACCTATATAGCTCGACATCATCTTTTCAAAATCAAATTGACCTCTAGTTGCTTCGTTTGGATTTTAAATTAATATCAACTCATCTCAACTCATCATTACAATTTTTTTAAATCCCAATACAAAATATAATAAACAATTCAACTTTTTCAAATCCTAAAATAATAATAATATTAAAAAATAATATTCTAATAATATTTTATCATCTCAACTCAACTCAATTCAACTCACTCCAACATCCAAACACAACGACGGACGGCTTTGTGGTTAGCATATGGTATTTGCATCATAAAGGTCAAGCAGAAACGGTTAGTTTACTTGCTTGAAAACTTTATCCGCAAGTTTCATGTATTAATAGTAATTTAGGTAAGATTATTAGTTTTCACACGTTATGATAATTTATTGATCAAATAAGTTGTACATATTATAAAACCAAGCTTGACGTCATCATTGAATATGAAACAACCCTATCCCTATGAATAATTATAGAGTAGTTAAGTTATAAAGGTAGTCGTGAGTACAAAATACTATGTTGGCTACTTGTACCGTTTGGATAGTGAAAGTGTTTCATCTCATCTCATCTAATCTTATTTCATCATTACAAATTTTTTAAATTTTCACACAAAATATAATAAACGATTCAAACTTTTTCAAATCACAAAACAATAATAATAGTAAAAAATAATATTTTAATAATATTTTATTTAACTTTCATCTAAAACCATCTCATCTTACTATCCAAACCACACCTTATTATGTAAAATTAGATTTCAATCATAAGCAATTCGAAAGAGGCTTTAGATTGACTAGTATTTTTTAAGTTATAGGGCATATATATATGACTAATGCTTAAGGTAAGCTATTTGAGAAAAAAATTACATGTGGGTGGACTAGTTAGGGTATATTTGGATACTTGAAGCATCTCAGAATTGTATGAATAGTAATGAAATGATTTGAGTAAAGATTTGTAAGTTATAGGGCATATATATCTGACTAATGCTTAAGGTAAGCTATTTGAGAAAAGAATTTCATGTGAGTGGACTATTTAGGGTATATTTGGACACTTGAAGTATCTCGGAATTGTATGAATAGTAATTAAATTATTTGAGTGAAGATGTTTTATTAGATTTTGAGAAATGAGAGAGAAAATTTTGAATAAAAATATTATAAAGTTAAAATAATTATTTGAATATAAAGTTTTTAATTAATATTATTTTTGTTTTGAAGTTTGTAAAAGTTTTATTCATTTTTGAGTTTTATTTTTAACTTTATAAAAATTGTATTAGTTTTTGTGTTCGGATAATAATTAAATAATAATTAGATGAAAAAAATTAAAACTTTGAAATTGAAAACTTTTTAAAATTTTGAATGATATTTAAAAATAAAATTAAGAAAAATTTTAAAGATTTTGAAAATTTCATATTTCATCTTTATATCTAAACGTGCCTTGGTGATGGAGTTTTGTAATTTGTGCATATGCATATAGGAGGCTTTCGAGGTAAGGGCCATTTGCAATTTGAATGATTTTATTTAGATAATAGATAGGCTGAAGCAGGCCGTTTCCTATTGCAACTTGATGCAAACACTTTTGTCTTTTAATTGCCATCTAATTAATTAAGAGTAATCCTGTTTGCAATATTAATACCCTTTCGGCCTTTCTTATTCTTTAAATAATGTGATCTTGCGAGATTTTGGTTTTAATTAATATCTGAATTTTTGTTTTAATTAATTTTTTTTTTCAATTTATGAACTCAGTTTTGGCCCCTTCTATCAATCATAATCCTTGGTCTCCATTTCTGCCAGTTTTTAAATTGGAATTTTTTTTTTGTATTTATAACCTCTTAATTTATGTCTCTATCATCTTAGGCATAGTTTGTTTTTACATATGAGATGAGATTAATTAAGATTAAAGTTAAAAGTTGAATAAAATCTTATTAGAATATATTATTTTAATATTATTTTTATTTTAGAATTTAAAAAAATTGAATTGTTTATTTTATTTTGTGTAAAAATTTAAAAAATTTGTATGATTCGACAAGATGAGTTGACTGTTGAGAGAATTTGTGAAAACAAACAAGATCTTAATTTATGGAAATGAACCGATGTAGGTGGGATATGATATATAATTTGTCTTTATCTATGTATTAAGATATATAATTTTGAAAGCAAAGTACGTCTTTGATCCATCTCCTCCATGAATTTAAATAATTTACTAAGCTTAAAACAATTTGGAAGTTTGGAGCTGATCTGCAACTTGATACATTAATACAGGTAATGAGGAATATTTTTCACTCCTAAACTTACAAGTTGAGTCCACAATCAGATAGATTTAACAATATTTTGGCATTGGAATTGCTTAATTTCATGAGTTGAAAATGATTATCATCATCATGAAGCTCCTCTGAATTTTCTATTGCAACAAACAAATCGCTTATATGATATAGTTTTAAGTCGGTGTGTAGAATGCATTTAATAAATTGCTTACTTGATATAATTTAATTTAAAAGATATATTTTAAAAGCTTGAATGATGTGATTTACGCATTAGCATGATAATATAATTTAGTTCAATATTTTATATATATAAAATTACCAATAAATCCCATATGAATATATCTTTGCGTCCCTTGTTACGTAAGATTAGACAATAAAAATCTGTGCCATATTATAAATGTCTAAAATATGTCTATTAATCAAATTCGTAAACAAATATAAACATTGATGTTTATATTTGAATTTATAAAAAGAAAAATGAGGCTAATCCTAAACTTGTCGCCATTGATGTTTGTTACCAGCTTGTTGTTTGTCATGATGAGATGAAAATTAAAAATAAAATAAAATATTATTATTATTTAAAAATTTAAAAAAATTAAAATTGTTTATTATATTTTATGTAAAAATTTTAAAAAAATTATAATGATCAAATGAAATGAATTGAGATGAGTTTGAGGCTTTTGTATCGAAAAGTAATGTTACTCATCATTCTAATTCTAATCATTCTCTTATCATTTTATGATGTGACATTAAATATTAGAAACTATTTATTATATTTTATTTGTGAACTTATAATCTAATACCATATTATGAAATGACGAGAAAAGAGATGATAAATAAATTTTTCTTGTATCGAAACCGTACCTTAGTTAAGCCACAAAATGGGATCTTGTGCCATTTTTAATACAAAAAATCTTTACAACCTCTTAACACTCCATACTCCAAATTATTTTTAATTTTTATTATTTTTTTCTTTTATCAAATATGTTTAATATACGCATGCATCTCTCTCTTTATATATATATATATACATACTCCATGAGCATGCTGGGAAAGGCATTAGGCAGTCCATTGAAAAACATACTACTTAGGTACATAGGTCTCTTTATGATTAATTATCTGTATAATTTTAATAGCCTCGGCCCCACAAAATGGGATCTGGCGCTAATATTGAAAATCATGCCTCAGACCTTAGCAGTAAATTGGTTTCATTCGATTATGTTTTTTATATGCTGTCAAATCGGTTTAAGCCGATTTTGAAATTCAGAAAATTAAAATCAACAGGTTCATCTAAGGAATCGGAAATTTCGATTTTTCGGCTCAATTCGGTTTTATTTGTATGATTCAGTTTTAGACTTTTTGTTGAGTTAGTTAGTTTTTCTGACTTAAATGAATAATTTCTTTTAGCTTAAATATGAGTTTTAGAATCCAAAACATTATTTTTTTAGCTCTAAAAACCATGTTTATGTAACTTAATATTTACTTATAAAAAAATGAATATATATACACACACTTATACCATATTATATATGTAACAATGTAACTTAATATATAATAATAAATAATAACATTTTAATAACTTAATATTAATACTCTTGTTTAAGAGTAAATTTATATCAAGAAAACATAAATAATAAGACTAAAATTTCATGTTATATTAATTTATAATATGTATAATATAAAAAATTAAAAAATATATATTTTGATTAGATTTGGTCCAATTCGAATTTCAAATCATAAAAATTGAGATTGAATTGGTTGTAATTGATTTTGATTCTCAAGAATTGAAAGTTGAAACAGGCTGAACGGGTCACGGTTCAATTTGATGGGATTGCCCTCCCATTGATCTTTTGATAGAGTTTGATCGCCTTAATTTCTACCGTTAGATACTATTGGGTTAAGAGAAATGCTAAACGTTCTGAATTCGGGACGCAAAAAGTGTCCCGGATGAGTTTTTTTTTTTTTTGCTTAATGGTTAAGAAAATATTTTTTAATGATGTTGTAAATTTTTTTATTTTTTTTAAAATGTTTATGATGATTAAAAAATATATGAAAATAAAAAAAATAAAAGAAAATAAAATATGCTGTTCGGAAAGTGCATTCGGGAGCTTTTTTCGAGAAGTGTAATACTACTCATTAGGTTGATAGAATTTGATCGCCTTAATTTGTTAGATATTATTGGGTTAAGAGAAATGCTAAACCTTCCGAATTCGTGATGCAAAAAGTATTCCGGATGAGTGGTTTTTTTTTTTTTTGGCTTAGTGATTAAGAAAATATTTTTTAATGATGTTGTAATTTTTTTTTTTTTAAAATGTTTATGATATTAAAAAATATATGAAAATAAAAGAAATAAAATATGCTGTTCGGAAAGTGCATTCGGGAGCTTTTTACGAGAAGTATAGAACTACATTAGGTTAATAATGCTATAGGAAATTAAATAAGTTTTATCCAATTAATAATATATATACTCGTCTTGTTAATTCTTGCAGACAAACCACTATGAAAACAAGTTGTTGATGCAAGTTTAGGGATTTTGGTATGCCTGTTAATTACTACCCGTTGCCTGGTATGAAGGTGAGATTTGGAGTCCCAGAAGACGAAATCTCTGATGTTTAAATTAAGAGAAATGATATTTGCAGTTATAGAATGCATAAATATTGAATAATCTATTTGAAAAAAATAAAAAAATAAATATAAGATCTATATAAAATTTTTTTAATAATAAATCTTAATATTTTTTAAAATTATTGCACCGAACTTATGTATCCCACGACTATAGTATCATTATTCTTAAATTAAATCCTTGTAAATTTCCAAAGAAAGGAAAAACCATACTCTAACAACCCTCTCCCCAGCTCGGGCGGCGCCGCCACACTATAATTTTTCTGTTAAACGGATCAATCTCTCGCAACCATTCTGCATACTATATAATTTAAAGAGACTCAAACTGGGCCGTGTTAGATGGGCTCCACGTTTCACTAATCTAAACTCACAGGCTCATTCATGCTCATTGGGCTTTCTCACAATTAAAGCCCAATTAATTTTCATTGCATTCATTGAATTTTGATGGCATTCATTCTTATACTAATGATGAAGTGGCCCCGTCCCTAGCTTGTATTATTTGAATTTTTCTTTTGAGGGATTTGTATTGATTGAATTTTGAAATAGTGTTGTCTTATTCATTTTCATATATAAAATAAAATGTATTTATTTTTTCTTTGAAGGATATATAGACTAATAATGTACTTTTGCTATGGTTATGAGGTCCATAAATAGTGGGTTGACTCTATTATTCTTCATATGACCACGCAACCTACGGAGTTTGAACTTTGAAGGATACCTATTAATTTCCAATGAATTAAACATGGATTTTGATTGCAATGAAAATTCAAAAGATGAATGATTGATGCGTACGTAGGACTTAATTTATTATTTAAATGGTAATTTGTCAACCTTCAATTCTTTCCTTCTAGAATCTTATAATATTTTCTCTGTTTTATTACTTCTTTTTTTCTTTTTAATTAGTATTCGATCATACTCATTTACAGTTTTTTTTTTTTTTTGATCAGATGATCTCTAAGGCATGATAAAGATATTTAGAATTATATTTTTCATTTCCTTATAGTCTTGTGTTTCACTTTCATGCCACGTTGGATCAATCTAGTATGTCAGATTTATTTATAACTTTTTACCAAAATTTCGGTTGAAATGATTAAATATCACGTTCGACCAGGTTCGAATGATTTAATGGGCTAGTTTACAAACAGACTACTTTCTTTTAATTATAATTAAAAGTGTTATTTGATTTCATTTATAACCTTAATTACTTTGACTCAAAACAAGAAATCCAAGTCTATTTAGTTTGGAGTTTAGAGGGAAGAAAAAGAGAGACAAAAATTATATAGAGAAGAAAGAAGAAAAGAAATAAGATTATTAGAAAAAAATATTAGAAAAAAAATGATTTGATTAATTATCTCACCCCATGTTTGACATATTGTTTCACTTCCACTATCTCTTGTCCTTTTTCCCCGTTCACCCATATCTATTTATACGTTTGAAGAAAGACCAATGTTCAATTCTTTTGCGTATGAAGTTTAATATGGTTGTGACATGAAGTTTACTTTCTCTTTAGAATTTAAATCAAATTACTTTTTATAAACTTATATCAAACTTCTTTTGCGTATATATTCTTATGGTTGTTGTAATTATCTTTTTTTTTTTTTTATAATTTATTATGATGCAGTTATGTTATTTATATTTCTTATCTATCTATATATAGTTAAGAAAATATAATTTTTTTTATAATGCAGTTATCTTTTTTTTTTTTCCCTCTCCACTGAGCAAATGTCCAAGTGATTACTACAAATATATTTATACGTTTGAAGAAAGTCCAATGTGAAAGACAAATAAACTACTAGTATATTTACTAATATTCATGTAAATGGATATATATGAGGGTTGTTGACCACAAATATGCAAGTACGTACACCCACCGTGGTCTGCTTATTTACCAAATCTCTGTTTTTTAACTATGTACTCCAATGCTTATTTATCAAATCTTTCTATTTTTTTATTATCCTATTTCAATATCATATGAAATTAGATAATAGATTTATAAATGAAATATAATAAATAATTTTTAATTATCTAATACCACATCATTTTATAGAATAATGATAATTGAAAAGATTATGCTACAGTCACCACTCTCAGCTCCTCCTGCTGGGAGCTAGCGTTAGTTATAAGATTTTTTTTTTGTTTTTTGCTTTTCCATACAAATAATATATATATATATATATATATATATACTAAGAAACAATCCCGGATGCGTTAGTCTTGGAATGCACCTGACATAACGATTTAAATAAAAAAATAAATAAAAAGTTAGTAACTTATTTGTCTGGAAAAATAAACTACAAGGTTAAATAAAGACAAAAAATCAAGATTAAAAAAATCTAAATTTTAGTAAAGTATAAACATTGGTCTGCATCCATATTGAATTATCTATTTATTTTTTATATAATAATAAAATATTATTAATTTAATATTAAGAACCTTTTAGTAAAATATGATCTTTCATTAAATTCAATAAAAAAAATTACACGTCAAATGATCAAAGATCTTAAGAACTTTTTGATCAAATATGATCTTTCATTAAATTCTACGAAAAAACTACACGTTAGATGGTTAAAGATTTTAATGACCTTTTAATAAAATAAGATTTAATGAAAAAAAAAAAGGAAAAAATAATAAAAATTCCTAGAGTAGAAATGAGTAGAATTAAGTAATTTAACTGCATACACGCAATAATTACAACTGGCCGGGCATTATTATTTTCCAGAGTGTCGTACAAACTAAGGATCTCAGCTCTTGCATGCAAAGAGGAAAAAAATGTCATTTTCTACAACCAAAGGAGACTAGGAAGAAGAGTCGAGCGACAAAATCATTAATCTTGTGGCTCTCATCTCTTAGCAACTGGATCGATGAATTGGTCATTACCGGACGTCAAAGTCTTCCGAACTTAGAAAATTCAATCCCTCCTCCACTACGGAACTTGATGTGGCCAGAGCACATTGAGAGCTACGTAGGATCCATCTCATGGATTTAATGGTGTGATACTGAAAGACAACAGAGTAGAATAGACAGCACTGTGTCGCCGTTGGTGGTCTGTAATTTCCAGGGACCAAGTATTTTTTGTCCTGCTTGAACTTTGACTTCTTCAACTCTCCCATCTCCATATTTCACTCGGTGAGAGAATAGTACCTAACGACCAAAATTCTCCTTTAAAGTTCTGATAAATTGTTGTTCTTGTGCTTTACGTCTTTGATCAATCCTTACGTCGGCTCTCATTCATACTTCCATGACTTTATCACTTTGTTTTTTTGCTTTCCTATGTCTGATCTTATTTCCTGATCATGTTGCTCAATCTCAAAACGTTGAATTCGTCTTTCATGGATTCAAAGGTCAGGAAGCAAGTCTCATCACAGAGGGAGCCTCTTTTACCAAGCCCACTGGTTTACTTCGGCTCACCAATCGATCAAACTTCGTTACAGGCCATGCATTCTATACCAAACCCGTTCCGATCATTAACAGGAGTAGTTCTTCTTCATCCCGAAACGCTTATTCTTTCAGCACATCTTTTGTTTTTTGCATAATCCCCCCAGGCTCCGGCAGAGGTGGTCATGGTTTTGCTTTCATTTTGTCTCCCGACAAGCACCTTCCTGGAGCTCAGGATGAGCATTACCTTGGAATTTTCAAGGAATCCAACGATGGAAATTCTTCCAATCATATATTTGCTGTTGAATTTGATACGGTTAAAGGGTATAACGAGCCTTCCGATTCTGAAGGAAACCATGTGGGGATCAACATCAATGGCATGTCTAATCCCGTGGCAGCTAGACCAGCTGCTTATAGTGAGCAGGGCAATGAACAAAACGAAAGAGATATTAAATTGGAGAGCGGTGATCGTATTCTTGCCTGGATAGAATATGATGGGCAGCAAAAAGTTGTGAATGTTACAATATCTCCAGCAAAGAAACCGAAACCGAGCAAACCCCTCATTACTCTGCAAAAAGATCTGACTTCCATTCTTTTGGATAGCATGTATGTTGGTTTCTCCGCATCAACGGGCGAGAAATCAAGCTCTCATTACATCTTAGGATGGAGTTTTTCGACGAAAGGAGTTGCTCCTCCACTAAATCTTTCACAACTTCCTGCGCCACCTCCAGAGGAGAAAAGTCTATCTTTCAAACCCCAAGTTACTGCAGTGACTGCCACTTTATCTGTTTTAACGATTATTTTGTTGGGACCCTAGTAGCTTGTATTAATTGAATTTTTCTTGAGGTATTTGTATTAATTGAATTTTGAAATAGTGTTGTCACATTGATTTTCATATATAAAATAAAATGTATTTAATTTTTCTTTGAAGGATAGACTAATAATGTATTTTTGGTATGGTTAGGAGGTCCATAAATATTGGGTCGTTGACTCTATTATTATTCTTCATATGGACACGCAACCAATGAATTAAATACGGAATTTGATTGGAATGAAATTTCAAAAGATGAATGATTGATACGGCTTTTATTATTTAAATGGTTTGTCAACCTTCAATTGTTTCCTGCTTTTTTTTTTAAAAAAAAAAAAACCCTTCAATTCTTTCAATCTAGAATCTTATAATATTTATTTTCTCTGTTTTATTACTTCTTACTTTTTAAATTAGTATTTGGTCAGACCCAATTACAGTTTATTTATTTATTTATTACTGGCCTGTTCGTTTTGAAAATCAAAACCAGTAGTCTTTTGAAGATGGAGTAGAAATGAGCTTTTCTACTTTTTCTTCTATGCGATCCAGCTGTTGTCCTATAGCATGGAGGGTTAGATTAATAAAATTATTTTGTTCGATAATGTTTGTAGTTTCTTTGAAAATATTTGTCTCCATGGACTCATTGCTGGATACTTTGATGGGGGAGGCTTTTACCTCAATCCCTTACGAGAAATAAGAATTGCTGGATAATATTATATATAGCTAGATACATTGCGGGTAATGAGGAATATTTTTCACTGATCCTAAACTTACAAGTTGAGTCCACAATCAGATTTAACAATATTTTGGCATTGGAATTGCTTAATTTCATGTGTTGAAAATGATTATCATTGTCATGAAGCTCCTCTAAGTTTTTCCTTGCAACTTTTTTTTGCTAAGTTTAGTATTTTTTATGTAACGCTTCAATGGAAGGCCCAAACCACATAACCTATACTCTAAAATGACTAGTCAATGATACAATTGGAACTTCATTGAAACTTTATAAAGAGCAATAACTTCTCATTCCCAAGTAATGTGGGATCTCATACACCACCTGCTCTTATCCATATCATATGGGGTATCACACCTTATATGCACCAACTATTCCTCAATTCGTTCGGTTCTTACAATTGTTTTGGTTTCTACTAATCCAATTAACTAATTTATTTGTTGAGTTTCTCTTCTTTTTATTCATTAATTTGTTACGTTTTGATCTAAAACATCCATAACCAAATATATACTTGTCTAAGAATTATTTTATTTTCAAGTCGGTACGTAGAATACACCTAATAAAATGCTTACATTGTATAATTTGATTTCAAAGATATATTTTAAAATTCGAATGATTTGATTTACACAGATAATATAATTTTTCTTTGCTTCAACACCGCATTATATATTCATCACATGTGACAAATTCTCATTTCTTTCACAAAAATTCCCACATGCATTATTAGGATAAAAAATATCAGTTCAATATTTTATATACAATTACCAATAAATCATGTTAACGTCGTGTTTCGTATGCCTTTGGGTCAGGTTCCAGCAACTCAAGTCTTCAGATTGGGCCTGCAAAAATAGAGAAGAAGGTAGCTGGGAGAGGGTGGCCTTGGGGCCGGGAAGTCTCCGATGCCAAAGATAATATCGTCTTTTAGAAGTTTGTAAATAATGAAAGAGTCTAGGAATCAGAGAACATATCTCGTACCTGGAACTGGAAGTTGCTATTTATACAGAGAGTCTAGGGGGGAAAAATCGTGCCTCTGCAACGACGTCATTAATTTGGCGTGTAGCTCGAGTAGCAGTGTTATTAATGTGGCATGGTTTCCCGATTTGCTTTACCTTCGTTGGTTCGTCAATGTCTCCATGTCGGAGGATCAAGTGTTCTCTGTCTTTCTCATTCTACCATGTACAAGTCCTCATGAGCTTAGTGTGGTTGAGCGACGTTAGACCTGTCCGTCCCATCAATTATTATTGATTACTTTTTTTTTATAGACGACTTACTTTATGAGCAAGTTTGGATCCTAGGGCTGAGTATCTGGTCAAAGTCTAGTGAGCTTGTGAAGTGGGAGGAAATCTCCTTACAGATACCATATGAATATATCTTTGCGTCCCTAGTTAGGTAAGATTAGACTATAAAATGGGTAAAGCACCAAAAATCTTTGCCAAGTCTTTGAACATTTATCCCAAATTTTAGTCCCTAAAGCAAGCTCCTAATCACAAAAATAACATGAAAAAAAAGAGATCAAAATCTGTGTCATATTATAAATGTCTAAAATATGTCTATTAATTAAATTGGTAAACAAATATAAACATAGAGGCCGATAGTTTCAGAAAACAGACGTGCATGGAAATTAAAGATGGTTGAGTGAAAAACGTCTGGACAAGCTCATAAATTTATAAAAGAAAAAGGAGGCTAATCCTAAACTTGTCGCCATTGATGTATGTTACCAGCTTGTTTATCATGATGAGATGAGTTGAGATAAAAATTATAAATTAAATAAAATATTATTTTTTTATATTATTATTATTTTAAAATTTAAAAAAATTAAAATTATTTCTTATATTTTATATAAAAATTTAAAAAATTATAACGACTAAATAAAATGAATTAAAATGAGTTAGAAACTTTTGTACGGTAACCGGACCTTAATTTCCTACTTACCTTTACGCCTCAAATTGGGATCTTGCGCAATTGAAAAACATTAATATACGCATGCATCTCTCTCACCATATATATTATAATATATATATATATATATGTATGTATATATTACTACTCCATCAGCATGCTGAGAAAGACATTATGCAATCCACTATTGAAAAACATACTATTTAGGTACGTAGGTCTCTTTATGATTAATTATCAATATAATTTTAATAAAGATATTGTTAACGTTGTGTTTTGTACACCTTTGAGCTAGATTTCAACAACTCAGGTCTTTAGAATTGGGCTAGCGAAAATTAAGAAGAGGGCAACTGGAAAAGGGTGGCCTTGGGATCGGGGAGTCTCCGATACTAAAGTTGGTATCGTTATCGTGTTTTGAAAGTTTGTAAATAATGAAAGAGTTTAGGAATCGGAGAGTGTTTCTCATACCTGGAGATTGCTATTTATACTTGGAGTCTGGGGGTACAGATCGTGTCTATCCCCATGGAGTCCATGTTCTTTGTACTGTTTCTTTTGTTAGAGTCTTTTAATGTGGAGTGCCTCTGCGATGAAGTCATTAATGTGGCGTGTAGTTAGGGTAGTGGTGACATTAATGCAGCGTGGTTCCTCGATTTGCTTTATCTTCGGTAGTCTGTTGATATCCCCATGTCAGAAGATCAAAGGTTTTCCTTCTTTCTTGCTCTGCCCTGTACAAGTCCCCATAAGCAGAGTGTGGCCGAGTGACGTCAGGCCTATCCATCCCATCATTCATCATTTCTTATTTTTTCTTGTAGGCGATTTGCTTCATGGGTTGGTTTGGGCGCTGGGGCCGGGTATCGAGTCAAGCCCTTTGTTTACTTTTCTCTATTGTTTCCTTCTTCTCCCTTTTTTTATGGCCTGTCTGGGGGTTATATCATAGGAATTATGGGATTGGCGTTAGGTGGAGGGAATTGTCGTTATTCAGAGCTTTACGGTTCACCTCGCTAGCGCCCAACCTATTCTCGACAACCCTGCTGCTAACAATTCTCCTGCTTATACTGTCTTCGCTCACCCTTGTTAGGTAGTCGTCCTTTTGGGGCCTTTAGCGATACTGTTGGACTAGCCCGATGTTTCTTGACTTCTCTTTTACACCGATTTGCTCATTCTTCCCGTCTGTCTCTTGGATGTGCTTTACCCCGCCAAGTCTCCCCGTTCTTCCTTTTTTGTTTTGTTGTGCTATATTCTGGCATGTAAAAAGAAGAGAAGTGTTGTTAGTGTTCATTGGCTTTCGTCTGCTGCCGCCGGCTTCCTCGGGGGAAAGGTCGGGAAGTGTTTTGCTAACTCGTCTCTATGTCCCTCCGAGTAGCACCGTGGCCATGGAGTTGAATATAAATAAACAAGGCTGTTTTTGCTACACTGGGTGTCGTGTAGCCTGTTATTCAACTAGGCTATTTGGCCTTTGAGGTGGTGCACCCGTTGTTTTGACGTTTCATCTTTGGAGACTTTATTCATGTTGGGTAGTCGAAAGACTAGGCCCACACTCCATTAGGAAGAGTCGGGATGCCTTAAGTCAAACCCACCCATTTGATTCCATGAAGAGGTAACTTCTTCGGACGGCCGTGTGGCCAGTCTTCTCTTTCGCGGCTATGGGAGTCGAGGTAAGTATTCGGGCATCAATGTTGGACCCGCTCTCCTCCGCGGCAGGGTCCGAGCAGCCTCCGGCTCAACTCGCCCCTATTCCCCCGCGGGGCGGTAATTTGTTTAGGAATTCTAAGACTAAAGCCACTCCTGCTTACTGACATCGCAGGAAAATGTAAGATTTGGGTCAGGCTGGCGCTGAACCTACTCTTCGATCGCAATGGAGGTTGGGCTAAGAATTCAGACCGCTAAGGGGCTAGAACCGCACTCTTCCGCCTGGGGGAGGGGGTTAAAGAAGCCTTTGGCGTGACTTATCCCTTTGAATCCCACGGGAAGGTAAGTTTTTGGGTAGTTTGTAACTGGACCCGCTCCCGCCCATTGACGCTTACGAAAAAGGTAAGCTTTTGTCTTCAGGCAACTGAGGACTGGTCTGCACTCCGCCGAAGAAGGGATAAAGCAGCCTTAGGTGTTACACTCATCCCTTTGGTACCCCGCGAGAAAGGTAAGTTCAGACAATGATATAAATGGTCCACTCTTTGCCACGATAGGGGTCGGGATAAGTTGTTCAAGCCGCCTAGGGGCATGACCCGCTCTCCATTGCTGGAGGGGTAGAACGGCCTTTGGCCTAGTTCTCCCCTCTATCCCGTGGGAGGTACGCTATTCAGGCAGTTTGAGACTGGACCCACTCCCGCCCATTGATATCACAGAGAATGTAAGTGTTGGTCAGGTTGGGCTGAGCCCACTCCTCGTTGCAACGGATGTTGGGGTAAGTTGTTTGGGCTGCCAGGGGCAGGACCCGCTCTACATCACAGGAGGGGTAGAGCGGCCTTCGGCCTAGCTCTCCCTTTGATCCCGCAGGAGGTACGCTGTTCGGGCAGTTCGGAACTGGACCCGTTCCTACCTATTGATACTCTCAAGGAATGTAAGTCTTTGTCTTCGAGCCTCCGAGGGTTGGCTAGCACTCCGCCGCGGGAAGGATGAAAGGGCCTCTAGTGTACTCCTCCTTGTGGTACCCCGTGGGGGAGGTAAGTTTTTCGGACACCAATGTGGCTAGTTCACTCTTCACTGCGATGGGGGTCATGGTAAGTTGTTCGGGCTGCTGGGGGGGCGGGGGAGGACCCACTCTCCATCGTAGGAGGGGTAGAGCGGCCTTCAGCCTAAGTCTCCCATTGATCTCGCTGGAGGTACGCTGCTCAGGCAGTTTGGAACTGGACCCACTTCCGCCAGTTGACATTGCAGGGAAGGTAGGCATTGATTTGGTGATGATTTTGTCATTCCAGATTACGTTAATTATAGATTGTATTGTCGGTGTTTTGTTAATAACGCAAAAGTTCAAAGTAAATGTGTTGCATTGTCGTGGAAAATTATACATTTCATTAAATAACAAGAATTTACAGTATTTAAATAATGCATTACAGGATAAGGGAAGATGGAGCCTTTAGCCGGAGAGCTTTCACCCTTTCAATGAGGATTCTGCTGGTGGTGAAGTTGGCGACCAACATGGTCACCACCAGTGCATCATCATTGAGGTAAATGACCCCTTCATCGTTTGCCTCCTAAAAGGAGATAACCGGGGTCGGCTCGGCCCTTCGCTTTCTGTGCTTGGCTGGGTGTTATTTCGTTGAATACACCTCATGGTACAGAGCTCGCTTGGAGTGTACCTTTTTGCATGAGGAGGAAGTGCCCTCGCCTGCGAATCCTCGCACTATTGTCTGGATTTCCCAAGTGGAGGTCCCCCTTACGGTGGTGAGCGGTGGCGATCTTGATGCGGCCCTCGTGCTGGTGGTCATTGCCGAGGGCTTTCCTCCCTTCTTCGTCAATCAACTCTGTCCATGCTCCTTTCCGTCGACCTTCCCCTCATTTCCTGCTCCAGTCTTGAAAGCGGGTCAGTCGAAGCGGGGTCTCGGCCCCCTCATCTGAGCTTCCTCCCTTCTCTTGTCATGGGAGCTCTTTTCCGGCTTCTCATAGACCTTAACCTTGGATGGGACCCTTGCCTTTCTCTTCGCCCTCTCCAGCTCCATCTTCCTTGGCTCCATTAGGACCCGAAGAGTGTCTTCAGCATTGATGAAGTTATCGGCCTGACCCATAAACTCGTGCAGCGTCATGAGAGTTCGTCTTGCCAGTTCAGTCATGAATAGGGATCACGGCTAGACCCCTCCCAGAAGCACTACCAGGGTTATTTTCTCGTCCTGGTCATCGGTGTTCATGCGCTCCCTATTGAATCGGGACAGATACGTCTTCAAGTTTTCCTCCTCTCCCTGCTTGATTGTGAGGAGGTACGTTGCTAGGCGTCACCTTCGTCGACTTGACATAGATTGGGTCAAAAATAGTCTAGCCAACTCTCCAAAATTGTTTAGAGAGCTGGGCACTAGAGACCCAAACCATACTCTTGCTGACACCTTTAGGGTCAGCGGGAATACCCTGCATGCTGCCTCCCCCGAGAAACCATGCAATGTTATGTGAGTCCTGAAGGTTTCCAGGTGCTCAATGGGGTCCCTCCCTCCATCGTACATCTCCATGGTGGAGAACCTGAACTTTGGTGGTAAGGGCACAACCATCATCTCCTCCATGTAAGATAGATTAGAGCTCGTAAGTAGGTGGTCCACTAACGAAGATGTGCCCACCTTTATTGCAATATATATATATATATACATATATATACATATATATACATATATATATACACACACAATTATACCATATTATATATGTAACAATGTAACTTAATATGTAATAATAAATAATATGTTAATAACTGAATATTAACACTCTTGTTTAAGAGTAAGTTTATATCAAGGAAACATAAATAATAAGATTAAAATTTTATATTATATTAATTTATAATATGTATAATATATATATGTATAATATAAAAAAATAAAAAGATATATATTTTGATTCGATTCAGTTTAATTCGATTTTCAAATCATGAAAACTGGGATCGAATTGGTTGTAATCGAATCGATTCTCAGTAACTGAAACCTACCATTGAACCAAACTGAACCGGTCAGTTCGGTTCAGTTTGATGGGTTGCCAGTTTTTACTTTCAACCCTCCTATTGATCTTTATAATAGAGTTGATCGCCTTAATTTCTACTGCTAGATACCATTGGGTTAATAATGCTATAGGAAATTAAATAAGTTTTAGCCAATTCATAATACATATACTCGTCTTGTTAATTTAGGGATTTTGGTATGCCTATTACTACCAGTTACCCTGCGTATGAAGGTGAGATTTGAAGTCCCCGAGGAGGATATCTCTGATGTTTAAATTGAGAGAAATGATATTTACAGTCGTGAAGTGCTCAAGTGTTGAACAATCTATTTGAAAAAAATGAGTAAATACAGGACCACATAAAAAAATTATTTTTTTAATAGTAAACTCTACGCTTTTTCAAAATGATTGTGTGAGGCTTATGCACCCACGAATGTACCAAGCATTACTCTTAAATTAAATCCTTGTGAATCTCTAAAGAAAGGAAAAACCAAAGAGAGACTCCTTCGGCAATTCAGCTTACCTCCCTTGTCCTATATATCATGGGAAATGGGAAATACAATGGGCCTCTGACTTCCGTGGCCTGGCACAGGCATGTCCCCATGTGGCCATTTTGGGACATTAAATACGATAACACTTCTAGGCATGTGGAAATCCCTTTAGACCTAATTCAACTATATGGTCTGACAGAAAATATATATTTTTAAATTTACTCTTAAAAATATTAGAGGATAAATAATAATATATTAATGATTTGATATTAATATTTGTATTTTTTTTTAAATAAACCTCATTGTATTCAATTTCAAGTCGTAACTGTATCAGTATACATTTTGTCTATCCTCAACTGATTAGTAATACACTCAGGGCCTTCCTCAATCCAATACAAATAATTCACCCCATGTACAACCCTTTTTGCTAGTTGATGAGCAACCTCATTACCTTCTCTATGAGTAAACCCAATCTCCCACCCTAGATAGAGTCTCAGTTTCTGCTACAGATCTTCCACCAGATGACCTAGACTTGAATCATTCCTCTCTCCCATCTTCACAGCTTCGATCATACCTTATGCATCCCCTTCAATTATGACCTGTCTCACTCCCAACTCTTCACATAGGACCATAGCCTCCCACATGATAGAACACTCAGCCCCAAAGGCACCATAGTTGCCTTCTCTTATAATAGAAGCTACAACAAACACTTGACCCCTTCCATCTCTTAAAATCACCCCAATACCCAACTTTTTAGAAGACACATTGATAGCTGCATCAAAATTTGCCTTTAATTTCAATTCCTTAGGTTTCTTCCATCCCCTATCAAATTTGTTGCCAACATCAATTGCATTTGGATTTACTTCCACCTCATTTTTCCCTCTAGCCATTTTGAATTCCTCATATCCTGCTATTGACCACTGTACAATACTAGCAGGATCTGCAAATTTTTTATCGAAGACCATTTTATTCCATCTATGACATATATTCCTTATTATTAGAATCATCTTCTCAATGCTTTCCATTGTGAGTTTGTTGTACAGTTCCTTCCATAACTGGAAAAAACTTTCCATACCCACTCTCCATTTTTGCACAGGGCTTCCCCTCTTTGCCCATACATCCGTGGCTGTTGGGCACCACCAAATAGCATGCACAGCATATTCTTCTTCGATCAAACAAATTGGACACAAGGCATTATTCACTATCTTTTTTCTGCCATAAGTTTTGCTTTGTAGGCAGAATATTGTTTGCCAGTTTCCACAGAAAGTGTTTTACTGCCCCAGGGAAGTGTAATCTCCATATCTGCTTCCATATAGTTTCCTCTCTGCCCCCCTCTGAGGTTTCCCCTTCCCCCTTCCTCCTATCTTGCTGGAGCATATGGTAGGTACTTCTAAAAGAATACTTGCCATTACTAGTTTGATCCCAAATTAGTCTATCATCTGCACCCATGGGGATAATAGGCAAGGCAAGTATCATTTCAGCTTCATCCTCTTCAAAAACCTGTCTCACCAACTCCTCCTTCCACCCTTTAACTGAGTCATTAATCAGTTCACTCACTCGAGTTTCAGCATTTAGCACCTTCACTTGAGTTTGAACACAGCTAGTCATAAGCTTAGGCAACCATTTCTGTCCCCATATATGTATGGATTGACCATTTTCCACCCTCCATCTCATACCTCTCTTTATCACCCCCATAGCAGTCCACACACTCCTCCAAATGAAAGAGGGACATTTACCTAATGAGGCACCAAGAAAGGAGGAATCTTTTAAATATTTATCTTTAAAAAGTCTAGCCACCAGAGAATTAGGGTCTTTGAGCATACACCACCCCTGTTTGGCAAGCATAGCAAAGTTAAAATCCTCAAGCAATCTAAAACCCAACCCACCATGCATTTTACCCTGCCCCAATCTGCTCCATTTCCACCAATGGATTCCATCTTCTTTTTTATGATGAGACCACCAAACTTTAGCAAAGAGCTGTTCAATTTCCTCACATAGCCTCTTAGGCAATTTAAAAACACACATAGTGTATGTGGGAATTGCTTGCAACACAGTCTTAATAAGGACCTCCTTTCCTGCTTTTGAGACGAAAGCATTTTTCCAATTTTGAACCCTATTCCACACCCTTTCTTTAAGGCCCCTCAATGCATTATACTTGGATCTGCCCACAATAGCTGGCAAACCAAGGTAGTTTTCATATCTATCACAAATAATGGAACCAGCTTCTTTGAGTATCTCATTTCTATCACATTCCTTCGTGTTTTTACTAAAAACGATGGAGGTTTTTTGCTTGTTTAACTTCTGCCCCAAGGCCTTTTCATAACACTCAAGGATGAAATACATGTTCCTCCATTCCTCAACTGTAGCCTTCCCAAAAAACACACAATTATCTGGAAACAGCAGAAGATTTACCCTTAAGCCCCTCTAACTGCAGCCACCCCTTTAATCACCCATTCCCCTTCAGCTTTCTTAAACAAGTGACTTAAGCCTTCTGCACATATTAAAAACAGATAGGGAGATAAGGGATCTCCTTGTCTTAACCCCCTCGAAGGAATGATTTTCTTCACTGGTTTGCTATTAACCACCACTGAAAAACTGACAGTTTGGACACATAGCATGAGAAATCTAGTAATCTTCTTCCCAAAGCCCAATCTGAACAACATAGCTCTCAAAAATGGCCACTCAACTCTATCATAGGCTTTAGATATGTCAATCTTCACACCCATACTACCAGACTTTCCTTTATGCTTGGTTTGCATTGAATGAAGTAATTCAAATGCAACCATAATATTATCAGTAATAAGCCTATCAGAGATGAACGCACTTTGAGTTTGTGAAATAACATCAGGCAATACCTTTTTCACTTTATTTGCAAGGACCTTTGAAATCACCTTATATAAGACATTACAAAGGCTGATTGGTCTGAACTCCATCACAGTCCTAGGCATCTTCACCTTTGGGAACAATGCTATGAGTGTGTGGTTTAAATCTGCCACCATAGTTCCCCCATTTAGAAAATCCAACACAACATCACTAATTTCAGAGCCAACTGAGTCCCAATGCCTCTGATAGAACCTAGCCCCAAAACCTTCTGATCCAGGGGATTTCCAAGGTGACATCTGTCTCAGGGCCATTTCTACCTCCTCTCTTCTAAAAGTTCCTTCAAGGCCCATCCGCTTCTCACTGGAAATTTTAGGCTCACTATCTGATATACATCTTTCAATATCAGCTTCAGAGGGATTAATGGAAGAATACACTCCTGTAAAATACTCTCTAAAAGCCCCTTCAATAGCTTCCTGTCTCCTCACAGTACACCCATGCACATAAGCTATTTCAACTATAGTATTCTTTTTTTTTTCCTTTGGCTTGGACATGCGTGAAAAAACTTAGTATTACGATCCCCATGTTGCAGCCAATGAGCCTTAGCTCTTTGCCTCCACCAGTTATTCTCTTATTCCAACAACTCCTCCAACTCTCTATTCACATGTCCTATTTCATCTACATTAGAAGGCCCTTCTTGTTCTTTCATTTCTTTGAGTTTTTCAGAAAGAATCTTGATCTTTACCCCTCTCGTCGAATTCTTCCCTATAGACCATTTTCTTTTCAGAGAGCCTGGTTGCATGACTTTAGACTCCTCTGAACACTTAAGAGACTACCTCTCATTCCCTCATTCCTCTTCCACACCTCTTTCACAGTGTCTCCACACTCCTTTTCCTGATCCCAGCTCAATTCATAAAGAAAGGGTCTCTCAAATCTTCCCTCCAAGGAGCTGTCATCATAACAAGAGAGCAAAACAGGAAGGTGGTTGGAGCTCCAAGCTACCACTGTTTCTACCTCCACCTTGTTATAACCCATTCTCCATACTTGGTTAGCAACAGCATGATCAAGCCTTTTTTTTACAAAAGACCCATTTGAGTGGCCATTGCTCCAATTATACTTGGTACCCCTCCATCCAAGATCACTCAACCTACCAAGAGATAAGACATTTCTGAACTCCTCCATCTGACTCTCTCCTCTCATTCCCCATTTTTCATCTTGAGAAATCGGCTCATCGAAATCATCAATTATGCACCAACCCATCTCTGATGGAGGTTTTAACATTTGCAACAATTCCCAAGATCCCTTCCTTTTGGTAGTTTCTGGATGCCTATAAAATCTTGTTAGTATCCCTTACTCTCCCCATTCATCTTCATCCAAAGGCTAATATGCCATTGAGATAAATTCATCAATTCAACCTCTCCCATATTCTTCCATAGCATTAACAGATCGCCCCTTAACCTTCTCGGTTCCACGATCATACAACCTTCAAATCCCAATTTCCTTTGAATTATTTCTACTTTGTTAGATCTCAACTTTGTTTCCATTATAAAAACAAAGTCTGACAACTTTTCCTTTGCAATCTTATAAGGACCTGAACTGTCCTAAAGTTGCCAAAACCTCAACAGTTCCAGCTTAGAACCCTCATTGATCTTGGCAGGGCTGCCTAGCAGCACCTGCCCACAAAAGTGAAGTAGCATCTTCTCTTGTATCCACCCTCAATTTCTTAATATAATCCCCTTCTCTTCCCACCTCTTCCTCTTCCCTAACCATCAACCTTTTACCTACCACTAACCTTTGCCTGAAACTATTTGTTTTCCCCATTTTTCTTGCTCTCCTCTTCCAAGTCTTTTTAACCTCACTCTTCTTTACTTTCACACTCCCCTCATGAAATTGACTAGGCCCTTCCCCTTCCATCATTTCTCTTCCCTCCTCTTCTATTTCTGCAATCCCTCCCACCCTAATCATCTCTATTATGGATACCTCACCCTCATGTTTTTCCTTCTCCACCTCTTGGCTCTCCATACACTCCCCTTCTTTCCTGACCTCCTTAAACACCTTGACCCTCACCTCCTTTGACTCAACCTCCTCTTCATTACCTCCCATAGAAGCTGATCCCCCCCCCCCCCCCCCCCCCAACAGTCATATCATTTGCACTTCCCTCACCCTTAAAAGCTCTTTCCGAGTTAGCATTCCATATCTCATTTCTTCCTACACCCCCTCCCTTATAATTCTTTCTTTTAAAGCCCCCTCTCAGCTCTTAACCACGAGCCAAACTGCTCCTGAGCTACATTCCCAATCCCCTTGCCCTCACCCTCCCTCACACAACCCTTCTCTCCATGGATTAACCAACCACACTGAAAGCATAGCTTGGGCAGCTTCTCGTATTTAAGATTAGCCCATACATTTGTTTCATTTACCTTAATCCATCTTCCTCTAACCACAGCCCTTCTCAGAGGTATCTCCACCCTTACCCGTAGGAATTCCCCCCAACCAATACCATCACCTGGCACATCCACATCTATCAATCTTCCAAGTGACTCTCCAATCACTTTTCCCTTCTCTTTCATCATGCAGAACATTGGCAAATTATGGATCTGAATCCAGAACCACTCACTTTCGAACTTCCACTCATTTCGCTGGGCAAAATTCTCAAATGTCTTAAGTGCAAACAGGTGGTTGTCAAACAACCATGGTCTACCATCTAGCACTCGCAATTTATCACTCAAAGATTGGAAGGTAATCACAAATTTATTATCGCCTATCTCACGAAATTCAGCAGGCTTGTTGATCCTCCAAATCTTCCCCATCGTGACTGCTAAAATCTCCATTCCAATTGATCTTTCCATGCATATCTTCCCCACAATACTTTGTTCCCCACACTCCCATACATCCTGCTCTACTTCTTTTCCAACATCAACAACAAGCATCTCCTCCTCCGAGAGCCTAAACTTCTCCCATTGTGCTTCCAGATTCTTCATTCCTCCTTCAGATGACTCTTCCATGGCACCCCATGCAATCCTTTCTCATAGTTAGTTAAAACTGTTTTCCACCACCTCACTTTCTAGAGAGAAAAAGAGAGGAGACTCAATTCGCTATGATATTAATATTTGTATTTAAGAATAAGTTTATGCCAATGAAGTATAAATAATAAGATTAAAATTTTATGTTTTATTAATTTTATAATATATATAGTATATAATATATATGATATAAAAAATTATATATATATATATATATATTAGTTGGAATCGATTTTTAAATCACAAGAATCGGGATTGAATCAATTAAAAAATCAGTTTAGATTTTTGAGAAACAAAGTTGATCGAACCAGTATTGAACCAACCTTGGTCTGGTTCGATGGTTTTAGCCATTTTTTGAGTTTTTTCTTTCGTCCCTAGGGAAGAGGATGATTCTTCCTTCCCACCACTCATTCAAGGTTTCTCACTTTCTCCTTTACTGCACTACTGCAAGAAAGCTCATGAATGCTAAGAAAGCACTTCCTAAGAGGTGACACTATAAGGAATAATATTTGAGTAGTGCTAGTTGTATTTATTGTTGAGGAATAATTAAATATTGTCTGTGGACAAGGTCTTAAATATTTTTATAAGGAATGAGCAATCTTCTCTTGTAGAACCAATTTTATGATATGAGTTAAGCTCATAAATTTCTTCGCTTATAATTTTACTTATTATTTTACTTGCAATACTCAATTTTGTTATGAAATGTTATGCAAAACAAACACACCAACGATAGAAAATAAAGTAAAAACACACGATCAAGAATACGACACACAATATATGTGGTTCTGCAAATTGCCTACGTCCACAGACCTGCAGAAATCTTATTAACCAGAGGATATTATATTCACTCAATCTCAACTCACATTCTTTAGGGCATTTTGCTCTCTCACATAATATGCACTCACTAGATAATTTTTCTCTCTGAAAATATGCTTAAGACCATCCAACATAAGTCTAATATGATATATTTATAGCGAGTGGCGTTAGAAACCTAATTTGGAAAAAACTGCGTACTTCGCTAGAGCGGCGTGTCGAGTGCGCTTCGAGCGAACAATCAAATGAACATTGGCTCGATAAGAGTGTCGAGCAAGGATCGAGCGAACACTAGGATCTATGTCTCGCTCGAGTGGAGTGTCAAGCAGGACTCTCGGACTTGAGGCTTCGCTCGAGCGGTATGTCGAGGGATGTCGAGCGAACTTGGCTCAAGCCAACTGTCAAGCCAACTTTCAGTAAACACTTTTTTAGCTCTAAAACCAGTCTCCACATATATCATAACAATCTCTCACTTGGAGACTGGGTCTCTATATGCTAGCCACTATTTTCAGCCAAGCCCTATCATCTCTGTAGCTCACAGCTCCCTTCTTCAAGCTAGAAGACGTACTGAAGTCAAGCCCGACTTCAGTCTTTCACATAGTCGCCCTTAACCAGAGGAGATTACAATTACTCAATCTCAACTCATACTCTCTAGGATTTTTTGCTCTCTCACACAATATGCACTCACTAGACAATTATTTTCTCTCAAAATATGTTTAAAATCATCCAACACAAGTCTAATATGATATATTTAGCAAAAACTGCGTACTTTGCTCTAGCAGCGTGTCGAGCGCGCCTTGAGCGAATAGCCAAGTGAACATTGGCTCGAGCGGAGTGTCAAGCGAAGATCGAGCACACTAGGGTTTGTGTCTCGCTCGAGTGGAGTGTTGAGCGGTACTCGAGCGGGACACTCGGACTTGAGTTTCGCTTGAGTGGTAGGTCGAGTGATGTCGAGCGAATTTGGCTCGAGCCAACTGTTGAGCCAACTTTCAGCAAACACTTTTTTATCTCCAAAACCTGTCTCCACATATACCTTGATAATTTTGTTAGTTTTTTTTTAATTTCAAATTATCATGATTTTCAGTATATCAATAACTGACATATAGAGAAATAAGTTTTTTATAAATATTTCTTAAGTACATTTATAGTATTTGCCATAATTACTTGGGCCTAATAAGATATCAAGACATATGTGCTTAATTTGTCCAAAAAGTGGATGGACGAACTAACTTATTACATGAAGGTTTGTACATAGATATTAATTATTATTTGTCATCTCGAGACTAATGTGGGTTATACTGATCTAAACTCACAGGCTCATTCATGCTCATCGGCTTTCTCACAAACTAAAGCCCAATTAATTTTCATTACCTTCTCTGGTCAACTTCAATAATGTAGTGTGTAGATGGCATTCATTCTTATACAAATGATGAAGTGGCCCCGACCCTAGCTTGTATTATTTGAATTTTTCTTTTGAGGGATTTGTATTAATTGAATTTTGAAATAGTGTTGTCTCATTCATTTTCATATAGAAAATGAAATGTATTTATTTTTTCTTTGAAATACAAATAGTGGGTTGACTCTTCATCTTCTTCATAATATGGCCACGCAAGCTACGCAGTTGGAAGGATACCTATTAAATCCAATGAATTAAATACGGATTTTGATTGCAATGAAAATTCAAAAGATGAATGATTGATACGTAGGACTTTTATTATTTAAATGGTAATCTGTCAACCTTCAATTCTTTCAATCTAGAATCTTATAATATTCAGAATATTATATTCTCTCTGTTTTATTACTTCTTTCTTTTAAATTAGTATTTGGTCAGACCCATTTACAGTTTATTTATTTATTTGATCAGATGATCTCTAAGGCATGAAAAAGATATTTAGAATTTTATTTTTCATTTCCTTATAGTCTCGTGTTTCACTTTCATGCCACGTTGGATCAATCTAGTATATCAACATGATCCCACCATATTTATTTATAACTTTCTACCAAAACTTTAGTTTGAATGATTAAATATCAAATCCCGGCACAATTATATATACTTTCATGCAACGACTATTTTTCAAATAGTTATGTAAGCATTCTTTCGAACTATATTTAAAATTGTCGTCGAACGGTTTTTTTTTTTTTTTACTTTCAAATGTTTTTTTTTTCAAATGATGTATTTCTTTACAGAAGGTCTAGTTCGTTCAAACGCATAAAAAACCGCATCCATATTTTGAGATGAAATTTAAATTTCATCCCAAATAAGTACTTTTAGGGATGAAATTTAAATCATCCCTAAAATATTTCGTATCTAAAGATCAAATCTTTGATAGTAATTTTCACCGATGTAACATATTATTTATAATGAAACTTATTATAATTATAAATAAAATAAAATAAAATTATATATAATTTTTTATATTAGAAGCAGCTTCTATGTGTTGAGCAAAAGAATTAATCGGCTAGTTTACAAATAGACTATTTTTTTTTTTAATTATAATTAAAAGTGTTTTTTGATTTACCAGTAAAATATAATAAATAATTCCTAATTATCAAATGCCACGTCATTTCATAAAATGATAAAAATTGAAGGGAGCATGCAACAGTCACCACTCCCAGCTCTTGATCCCGTTTGGAGCTAAGCGTAGCTATAGGATTTTTTTTTTTTTTGCTTTTTCAAACAAGTATAATATATATATATATATATATATATATATATATACACACACGATAGGGAACGACTCTGGTTGCATTAGCTCTGGAGTGCATATGATATAATGATTTACATAAAAAAAGTAAAAAAGTCAGTAGCTTATTTATCTGAGAAAAGAAAATATAAGATTAAAAAAAGATAAAAAATTAAGATTAAAAAAAATTTAAACTTTAGCAAATTATGAGCATTGATCTGCATCTATATTGAATTATCTATTTTCTCTTTATATAATAATAAAATATTATTAATTTAATATTAAAAGTCTTTCGATAAAATATGATCATTTATTAAATTTTATAAGGAAGCTACACATTAAATGGTCAAAAATTTTAAAGACATTTTGGTAAAATAAGAGTTTTTATTAAATTCTATAAATAACTTACACATCAAATGATCAAAAATTTTAAGGATGTTTTATTAAAACAGAATTTAACGAAAAAATTATAAGAAAAATTAAAGGAAACATATTAAAAATTACTATTCATATAATTAGATACTTACTTATTATACTATTAGAGTAGATATGAGTCGAATTAAGTAATTTAACTGCATACAGGCAATAATTACAACTGGCCGGGTCATTATGATTTTCCAGAGTTTCGTACAAATTTAGGATCTCTGCAAGGGGAAAAAAAATGTCATTTTCTACAACCAAAGGAGACTAGGAAGAAGATTCGAACTACAAAATCATTAATCTTGTGGCTCTCATCTCTTAGCAACTGGATCGATAAATTGGTCATTACCGGGCAAAGTCTCCCGAACTTAGAAACTTCAATCCCTTCTCCACTACGGGAACTTGATGTGGCCAGAGCACTTTAAGAGCTACGTAGGATCCATCTCATGGATTTAATGGTGTGATACTGAAAGACGACAGAGTAGAATAGACTGCACTGTGTCGCCGTTGGTTGTCTGTAATCTCCAGGGACCAAGTATTTTTTGTCCTGCTTGAACTTTGACTTCTTCAACTCTCCCATCTCCATATCTAACTCGGTGAGAGAATAGTACCTAACGACCAAAATTCTCTCCTTTAAAGTTCTGATAAATTGTTGTTCTTGTGCTTTACATCTTTGATCAATCCTTACGTCGGCTCTGATTCACACTTCCATGGCTTTATCACTTTGTTTTTTTGGTTTCCTATGTCTGATCTTATTTCCTGATCATGTTGCTCAATCTCAAAACGTTGAATTCGTCTTTCATGGATTCAAAGGTCAGGAAGCAAATCTCACCAGAGAGGGAGCCTCTATTATCAAGCCCACTGGTTTACTTCGGCTCACCAATCGATCAAATTTCGTTACAGGCCATGCATTCTATACCAAACCCATTCCGATCATTAACAGGAGTAATTCTTCTTCTTCATCCCTAAACGCTCATTTTTTCAGCACATCTTTCGTTTTCTGCATAATCCCCCCAGGCTCCGGCAGAGGTGGTCATGGTTTTGCTTTCGTTTTGTCTCCCTCACCGCAACTTCCTGGAGCTCAGGATGAGCATTACCTTGGAATTTTCAATGAATCCAACGATGGAAAATCTTCCAACCATATATTTGCTGTTGAATTTGATACGGTTAAAGGGTATAACGAGCCTTCCGATTCTGAAGGAAACCATGTGGCGATCAACATCAATGGCATGTTAAATTCCTCTGCAACTAAACCAGCTGCTTATACTGAGAAGGGCAATGAACAAAACGAAAGAGATATTAAATTGGAGAGCGGTGATCCTATTCTTGCCTGGATAGAATATGATGGCCAGCAAAAAGTTGTGAATGTAACAATATCTCCAGCAACGAAACCGAAACCCAGCAAACCCCTCATTACTCTGCAAAAAGATCTGACTTCCATTCTTTTGGATAGCATGTATGTTGGTTTCTCCGCATCAACGGGCGAGAAATCAAGCTCTCATTACATCTTAGGATGGAGTTTTTCGACGAAAGGAGTTGCTCCTCCACTAAATCTTTCACAACTTCCTAAGCCACCTCCGAAGGAGGAAAGTCCATCATCTTTCAAACCCCAAGTTACTGCAGTGATTGCCACTCTCTCTGTTTTAACGATTATTTTGTTGGGAAGCCTGTTTGTTCTCACCTTGTACAAATGGTTGGTGCATGCGCGGCATGAGATTCTCGAGGATTGGGAGTTGGATTGTCCTCACAGGTTCAAATACAGGGATCTTTATGCAGCGACCAAGGGTTTCAAAGAGAGTGAGGTTATTGGAGTTGGAGGCTTCGGTGCAGTCTACAAAGGTATTTTACCTGCCACTGGAAGCGAAGTTGCAGTAAAGAAGATAGTGCGTAGCTCAACCCGTGGAATGAGAGAATTTGCAGCTGAGATTGAGAGCTTGGGAAGGTTGAGACACAAGAACTTGGTCAATCTCCAAGGTTGGTGCAAGCATAAAAACGATCTGCTTATAGTCTACGACTATATTCCAAACGGTAGCCTTGATTCACTCATTTACAAACCCAAAAACAACTTTGTTTTGAGTTGGGAAAAAAGATTCAGCATCCTTAAAGGCATAGCTTCTGGATTACTATATCTGCACGAGGAATGGGAGCAAGTGGTAATCCACCGAGACGTGAAGTCCAGCAACGTGTTGATAGATGCTGAAATGAATCCCCGGCTAGGCGACTTTGGCCTTGCCAGGCTATATGATCATGACAAGTTGTCACACACCACCAATGTCGTCGGCACGATCGGATATATCGCGCCAGAATTGTCTCGTACCGGCAAGGTATCCACAAGTTCCGATGTGTTTGCATATGGGGTTTTGCTCCTTGAAGTGGCCACCGGGAGAAGACCAATAGAGTCGAGCAATTTCATTTTGGTGGACTGGGTAATGGAAAGCTATCAAATGGGTCAAATTCTGGACCCAGTTGATCCAAGGTTGAACACCATTTTCGTGGTTGAAGAGGTAGAGTTGGTTTTGGAACTGGGTTTACTTTGTTCCCATCCCAGGCCAGGAGCTAGGCCTACCATGAGACAAGTTACACGGTATCTAAGTGGGGATGAACCGCTTCCCACCATTAATGATGACTGGAGTTCTCTCGATTCTCATGGCTTCAGTGAAGTGAACTCGAGAATGTTAGAAGGCATTTCTATTACTGATACCATGAATATCACAAATCCCCATCTTTCGTCAAGTTCCAATGGGGGCATCTCTACCGGTTCCATAAACCGTGGAAGATAGTAATTACTAATTAGTCAGCAGGCCAGGAGGGTACGGTCTTTTTTGTTTTTTTGTTAGTCCTGTACTAATTTTTCTTTTCATTTTTTAGGCATGCATACCAATTAATGAAAGTCATCATTCTTTTTTGGGTCCACATTTCTTATTATTAGTTTAGTTTATGCCCTGGCGTGCTCATTTTCTTTAGCGAATAAATTGTTTTTAGAGTTTTTAATCTCATTCTGCTACTTTTTGATCTGTTGCACGTTAAGTTGAGAGTGTTTTGAAGACCGCTCGTTTGTTTTCAGAAAATATTTTATTTTATTTAATTATTATAATTTTTTTAATTTTTAATAAAAAAATAAAATAAATAATTTAATTTTTTTAAATTTAAAATAAAAATAATATTAAAAAATATATTCTCGCAATACTTTATTCAATTTTTTAATTTTAATCTTAACTCATCTCATCTATAAAAAAAAAAAAAATGAGAAATTCTTCTCCAAAACGTTAAGCGTAGATGTTTAGGCAGAGAGAGGTTCTTGCGAAACAAGTGTACGTATTAATTTCCTGTACAATTGGTTTTCAATTAATTGTTATTGCAACAAAAAAAATGCCGTTCATATATGAACGTCTGTGATGGAAACTGCTGGGAATGTGGTTTTTGTTTGGATCAAGTGTACTTGAAACTTGATTTCTGCTGCAATATCAAATGTTTAACTATTTTATGAATTCATGGAAATTATTAATTGGTACTTATTGTGTACATACATGTACGAAATCTCTAGTTATGACTTGGCTTTTCCATCAATGGAGTCATAATGTGTACATACATATACGAAATCGCTAGTTATGACTTAGCTTTTCCATCAATGGAGTCAAAGGATCAGTTGGCAAGATGATTATATTTATAAGATTTGGGAGAAAAATCAAGTAACAAAAGAATACTTAGACCGCTTACCTCTGAACATCGTTGATCAAATGTTCGTTGAATCAATTATTTATTGATTGTGAATCCTAACATTTTTCCTATATAGAGAGTGTTGGATGGAGATTTTAATTTCAGCCTATCTATTTTTTACGTTAATGTCATGACTGATGTAGAAGAGTTATTTTATTCTCATATCGGTGCGTAGAACACGCAATATGTACCACTTACATGGTAAGATTTGATTTGCATGTAAAGTATATTCAAATTTTAAAATTTATCTTTCAAATTAAATAATTATACCATGTAAATATTTTATTAGGTACGCTAACCCCAGTCATTTCTCCTTTGGCCTCTGCAAAACACTTCAGGCTGTCTTGAGCTTGTAGAAACAGCTCTGAAGGGCCTTTGAAATTAGCTTCAAAAACAAAACCATTTCTTCTACGCCACATGTTTCTCATCATTGTTGCCACCAAATCAATTTCTTGCCTTGTGAGATTCTGTACCAGCAGCTTCCAGAGATCAATAAATTCCACCTCCATTTTATGCCATTTCTGCACAGGACTTTCTTTATCAGCCCAAACATCTCCAGCTGCATTACAACTCCATAACACATGACTCACAGATTCAACCTCACTTTTGCACACAGGACAAAGAGGGTTCTCCACAACTTTACGTTTGTGTAGATTCCCCTTTGTAGGTAAGCTATTGGTAATGGCTTTCCACATAAACATTTTCACCACCTCTGGTGTATTAAGCTGCCAAATCCTTTTCCAAACCTCCTGCCCCATCCTAGGTTCAGAAGAGCTCCCGTTGTCTCTGCCCTTCTTGGATCTCTCCAAGTGATAACCACTCCTAACACTGTATAAACCATCCTTTGTGAAGGCCCAAATCCTCTTGTCAGGTGCATTGTGTTGGCTTACCGGGATTCCACATATCATTTCTACTTCCTCTTGCTGGAAAGTGTCAAAAACAAGTTTATGATTCCATCTGCCATTCAGTAATAAATCTTTAACTTTTGCTTCTTCACACAGATTTCTTTTAGGTGATTGGATACAGAACTGAGAAGGTTTTTGCAACCACTTATCCTTCCATATACTCACTTGCTCTCCATTGCCCACCCTCCAAACCAGACCCTCCTTTAGTAACTCAAGAGATCCCCATAAGCTCCTCCATATTTTTGATGGCCCACACCCTAGATTAGCATTCAGCAGGTCAGTGTACCTAAAATACTTATCTTTTAGTATTCTGGCAGCAACTGAATGTGGCATAGTTAAAACTCTCCAGCATTGTTTTGCAAGAAGGGCATTATTAAAGTTAAGAAGCTCTCTAAAACCCAATCCCCCCTCTGACTTAGCCACTCCTAGCTTAGCCCAACTCTTCCAATGGATTTTCCTATCATTTTGCTGGAAACCCCACCAAAACTTAGCCATTACAGTAGAGATTTCTTTACACAGTTTCACAAGAAGTTTAAAAACATTCATATGGTATGTTGGAACAGCCTGAATTACAGCCTTCAGCAAGACTTCTTTACCAGAAGGTGATAGAAAAAGGTTTTTCCAATTGCTAATCTTACTCCACAGCCTGTCCTTTATCCCTCTAAAAGTGTTGTATTGAGATTTTCCCACCATCACAGGTAATCCCAAATATCTTTCACAATTGTTCTGAATTCCAGCTCCCACATCAAGTTTGATTTTTTTCCTTATATCTCCTCTGATATTTGAGCTAAAAAACAAAGAGGTTTTCTGTCTATTTAAGCTTTGCCCCGAGGCACTCTCATAGATCTCAAGTAATTCTTTAATTTTTAACCATTCCTTCCATGTAGCTTCCCCAAACACCAAGCAATCATCTGCAAAAAGCAGATGTGTAACACGATACCCTCCTCTGGCCACTGAAACTCCTCTCAAGTCCCCTTTCCTTTCAGCTTGATTTATAAGGGTGCTTAGTCCTTCTACACACAGAAGGAACAGGTAGGGAGACAAGGGGTCTCCCTGCCTTAACCCTCGGGTTGGATTAAAAGAATTACCAGGTTTCCCATTTACTACTATGGCATAGGGGACTGATTGTACACATTTCATAATTAGTTCCACCCATCTTTCACCAAATGGAGTAAACCAGAAAGGGGCTTCGTGAAGGTGAATTGGGATGCAAGTTTGGACCAGGAAAAGAAAAGAAGGGGGGTAGGAATTGTGGTGAGAGATGAAGAAGGGGAGGTTTTATTGACCCTTTATGATTCCTTTGCAGGTTTATGTACCCCAGCTGTAGCAGAACTATATGCCCTATAGAGAGCCTTGAAGGTTTGTGCTGAGGTGAACTGGCCTAGAGTCATTTTCGAAGGAGATGCTATGGGAATTATACAAGCTGTGAATAACAAGAAATGCTACTGGGAGTGGCATGGACAGTTAGTTGAAGATATAAAATTGATTTTACTCAATAGATTGGATTGGTCTATACAGTATACAAATAGAGAAAGTAATAGTGTAGCTCATTATTTAGCAAAACTGGGGTTAAATGTGGGTGAGGAGGTTGTATGGATGGAAGGGGGACCTCAGGGGATTGAATCTCTTGTAAAGAAGGATAATTCTTGTATTGTTTCTGATATGAGGTAATACAGAAAGGTCTTTTTCTGTTTCAAAAAAAAAAAAAAAAGGTACGCTATCCACTTCGTCTTGATAACATATTTTTTTTGATAGAGTTATATAAATAAGTCAATAGCCTTATCCAAAAATTTCTAAGCATTATTTCCTTCTATCAAGAAAACGTAACCGTACATTAATTCTTACATTTCTCAACGACCAATTAACTTTATTTTTAATTATCCAAAAGTTTAATATTAATAAAAGCTCTTTAAAATAATATAATACATATAATATATTTACAAAATGTGTGGCATGTAAGACACTTTAAAGCCTTGTTTGGATAGTGAAACTATATAAACTTATCTCATCTCATTTAATTATTATAATTTTTTCAAACCCATTTTTCGGATTGATTACTCCTATAGACTGGATAAATGATTATCTATGGCTCCGGTTAGTACGTTCGGTCTAATTCGCTAAATTCGGTTTGGGCCAAACGTACAAAAAAAAAATCTCAAAATCACTCTAATGTTTATTTTCGGCCCAACTAACAAGAAAAACCCCAAATTTTTTCCAATTTTGAATATCAACTATTTAACTTTATTTACACATTTTGTTTTGGAAAATAGCCTAAAGAAAAGTTGAAAACAATATCAAAATTATCTATATCCATCAATGAGAATTAGCAATCAATATAATAAATTTACAAACAAAAAATAGAGAAGAAGAAATTGAAAAATGCATATAATCCAAACTCCAAATAAAAGAAAAAAATAGAAAATGAAAGGAAAAAAATATACATAAAAGTATTATATATATAATATTTTTTAAAAACTATATATACACTTCGGTCGGTCCGTTTTGGTCCAAAAAAAGGCACCCCGAGACTGGACCGAAAACCTAAATTCTAAGGTTATATGGACCGAAACTGACCAATATACTCATCGGTTTGGTCGGTCAGGATTGGGCCCATTCGATCTGCGTTTTCCGGTCCGAACTAGTAAATTTTACACCCCCACCTATGATAGAACTCCTAAACCATTTTGCTCCTAAACCATTTCGCTTGTGAAATTACTTCAAAGCATGCCATAAATTCTACCTCCATAGTAAATGATGCAGTGATAGTTTGTTTAGTGCTCTTCCACGATAGGGCACCTTCTGCTAACATGAACACATATCCTGAAGTGAAATTATTAGTCTTGACAAACAGAAAAATCTAAGTCTGAATATCCAACCACTTCCAGAAAATCAACATAGTTATAAGTAAGCATATGATTCTTTGTTCTTTGTAAATATTTCGTAACCTTTATAGAATCCTTCCAATGTTCTATTCCAAGATTGTTTTGGTGTCTTCCCAACATTCCAATAACATATGCAATATTAGGTCTTATACAAACATGTGCATGCTTTAAACTACCATGAGCATATGCATATGGAATGTTTCTACTTCTTTCTTTTCCAAAGCATTTTTCGAACATTGATTTAAACTAAATTTATTACCCTTTAATATGAGTGTTGCATTGGGTCTATATTCATTCATTCTAAATTTCTCTAACATCTTTTCAATGTAGGCTTTATTAGGCTTTATGAGAAGGTCCAAAGATTTTTCTAACTTGTCTCGATGAATCTATATGCTTAAGACATAAGAGGATTCAACTAAACCCTTCATTTCAAAGTTTTGAAATAGAAACTTTTTAGCGTCATTTAATAGACCCAAATTATTAATTGTGTGCAAAATATCATCAAGCTATAGGACTAAGAAAATAAACTTACTCCAACTAAATTTATGGTATATGCTATTATCCAGAATATTCTCTTTAAAATCAAATGAAGTAATAACATCATGAAATTTCAAGTACCATTGATGGGATTCTTGTTTCATCCCATAAATTGATTTCTTTGGTTTGCAAACTAAATGATCACATTTAATAGAATAAAACCCTTCAAGTCGCTTCATATATACCTCTTCTTTAATTGTCCTATTCAAAAACATTGTTTTACATCCATTTGATATAACTATAAATCAAAGTAAACTACTAAGGCCATGATCAATCTAAAACATAGAAACCTGAGATAAAGTATCATGGCAGTGAATACATCCTCTTTGTGCGAATCCTTTATCTATAAGTCTAACTTTATATCTATCAATATTATCATTTGAGTCTTTTCTGGTTTTATAAACCCTTTTACAGTCAATGGTTTTAGCCATGGATTCCATTTCTTCTATCATAGGATCGTGCCAAATTTTTGAGTTTTCCCCACTCATGGAATGTGAAAATGAAATGGGATCCTCTTTAGGTTACACATCAAAGTCGGGCTCTAATAGGTATACAAAGTAATCATCAGAAATAGCAGACTTCCTTGTGCTTGAGATTCTTCTTAGTATTATAATTTCATCTATATTATGTAGATGTTGGACTGTAGAGTCAAAGTTGGTATGTTCCTTTTGAGTTGATGGTGGTTCTTGAATTGATTGTTCTTCAAGGGTATCATATTGATTTCCTTGAATGACAATAATTTCATTTTAATTTGCGAATGTAATATATGAATTCTATGTTTCCTCTCATTCTATCTTTCAAAGAACATTACTCCCACTTATTTTAAAACCTTCTATAAATTTCGCGTTTATGGCTTCCACAACTCTAGGTGTATGTGAGGGATAATAAGACTTGTAACCCTTAGAATTTTCTACATAGCCAGTGAAATAATCATTGATTGTCCTTGGATCCAATTTCCTTAGCTACAGATTGTAGGCCCTAACTTCAACTTGACAACCCCATATGCGCATGTCTTAAACTATGTTTCTATCATTTTCATAATTCAAATAAGATTTTGGGAACAACTTTAGATGAAACTCTATTTAAGATATACACTGCATTTTTTAATGCCTCACTCCACAAAAATAAAGAAAAATTACAATTATTGAGCATATTCTTACCATATTCATAAAAGGTACGGTTTCACCTTTCAGTAACACCATTTTCATGAGGTGAACTTGGTATTAATGTTTACTGAGCAATTATACCTTATTCCTTGAGAAAATTGGCAAATGGACCAAGTCATTTCTCTAACTCTGTGTCTACTATCATATTCTTCACCCTGTAAACCTTATGATCTTTATTTTCTTTTCTAATTATCTCTCTACTTACTTTTTATATATTCTAAAAGCATCAAGTATTTCAGATTTATAAAAAATGAGGTAAATATACATAAATTGTAAATAGTTATCAATATATGAGATAAAATATCTCTAACCATTCAAACAAGGGATACTAAATGTATGATATCCCATTCTATAAGTGATAAGGGTAGATGATGTATGAGATCCCACATTACTTGGGAATGAGAAGTTCTTACTTTTTATAGCTAGTCCTTTTGAAGTATAAGCCATGTGTCTTTGGTCTTCCATTGAGACATTACAAAATGGTCCATAGATGTTAGTGTGTATGATCCCAGAGTTTTCTCACTACTCTTGGTACCTTTACTGGTCTTGTTGTTTTGTTTATTCTTTATGCAGTCCATACAAGTACCATAGTTCGAGAAGTCCAAAGTCTTTAAGACTCCATCATTAACTAATATTTTAATTCTCTATAGAGATTCTCAATCTCCTATGCCATAATATAGAGGAGGACTCATCAATAATATTTACATTTAGTGTCAATGTCATCATATAGAGTTAATAGACTATTTTTAAAAATAGAATCTAAATTTAATTGATATAAACCTTTAATCAAGATCCTAGAGCCTACAAATGTGAAGTTTTTAAATACATAAGCATTTAAAACTCACAAAGTTAAATTCAAATCCTAAAGGCACTAATCTATATATAGAGACCAAGTTTCTAGAAAATAGAGGTATATAAAATGTGTTTCCAACGTCCTAAATATAAACATTATTCAAAAACAAGTCTAAAAGTTCCTACAGCTTCGGCGTGCGAACACATCGCATTTATTAAGTAGATGAGTTCACTTGCCATTGGTTTCCTTAAGTTGAGAAACCATTGCATGATATTGACAACATGAATTGAGGTGACCAAATCAATCCACCATGTATTATGATGGGAGTCTACAAAGTTGGGCTCATAGCACACAAGATAGGTTTTTTTTTTTTTTTTTTTTTTAGGAGCACACAAGAGAATTAAGATTACCTTTCTTCTCAAGTCATGATTTATACTTTATGCAATCATTTTTTTTTGTACATATTTTTCTTGCAAAAGAAGCATATATCATTGTCTATGTAGCTAGCGTTTGAATGGCGCTTTTCCATCATCCTTAAAATTTTTAAAATCGAAACTTTTGCCCTCCTTCCATTTTCCCTTCTTTGAGTAACAAAATGAGCACTTTCAATATTTTTATGTCTTAATCTCTCTTCTTGTAAACACATGGTCAAAAGTTTGTTAATGGACCATTTTTCATTATGTTTGTTGTAAGAAATCTTAAATCGGGCCGATTTACTAGTTTTTATTTTTAGCCCTATATATGCATAATGATTGATACATAGCAGTTGTGTTTACATTAAGTATTCCACTGCCACTGATTAGTGACTTTAAAACAAATTAACCAGATTCTTAGTCATGAGCTTCTCTTGAGAATCTTTCTCATTTGATCATAAAAAATTCATGTTGGACACTAATGTTTTGATTCAAGTTTTTGATGATCAAGTGATTGATTTGAGGTTCATTATCTTTTATAATGATCAATTTGATGGTGTGTATAAATTAAATTGAAACATTAATGTTTATTTAAACTATTTTTTGGAATATGAAATTTTCCTAAAATGCAACTAGATTCCAGTATGTTTTCTAAGCATAAATGCAATATTGCTCTTTAAAATTATTTCCCGCAAACATAAATGGTTTCATTGTGGTGGATCTTGTATACTTGCGTCATTTTGGTTATTACTCAAAATGTAATAAATCCATCAGTAGTCCAAAATATTTGTGACTTTATAGCTTTCGATGAAAATAAACTAAACTTTTTGCTGCCAAATAGCTCATTTGCAACAAGATAGAGTGACGCAAAAAAGTCTATTTACAAGAAGTTAGTGCTTTTGCGACGGGTATATGTGATGGAAATGAGAATGTATTTGCATCGCTATTTAGTTTTTGCAACAATATAGAGTGATGCAAATAATAGTCCATGTACGGAAAGCTAGTGCTTTTGCGAAGGAATATATGTGACGGAAATGAGAAGTCATTTGCGTCACTATTTAGTTTTTGCAACAATATATATTGACGTAAAAGTAGTCCATTTACGACAAGCAAGTGCTAAAATGAGCTTATTTTTGGCGCTATTTTGTTTTTGCAACACTGGACTCTGGTCTCTAATAGGGCATTACCATTTGGAGTGTCTTTTACGACAAAGTTGTCCTCCTTTAGCGTCAACAAATATCATTGCAAAGAAATTTTTTTGAGTTGATATTTCATTTCGATGTGAAAAACTTTTTGCAACTCAATATTACCTATGATCTTGCGTCGATTTTCAAGCGACACTAAAACACAATTGTGATGCTTATAATGCTTTTTGTGACCATTTTAGGCAATGTAAAAAGCTATTTTTCTTGTAGTGGTACACTGTTGTGAGGTTATTATCGTAGGCCACACATAGGCTAGTCTCGCCTGTCACCCCAAATTTTCTAAATATGGGTGGTGATTCTATTGACATCACAATGGTAACTTAAATAATAATAAAGAAAATGAATTAAAATCCATCATATATAACTTGAGTTCAAAACATTTAACCAACTCAAAATATTCGTTTATAAAAGCTTCAAATAAAATTCTAAATATTCCATAGACGACATTTATTCCATCGCTCTCATTCTAACCCTCCCACATGTCCTCTAAGCCTCCTTTTTGACATGCTCTCATTATAAAAAATTTGACAGGCGGAAGGAAAGTCCACAACTCGATAAGTATGATTGATTTAGGTAAGTGTAACATATGAGCCTCATTTAATAAACAATGAAAATAGACTGAAAATGGAAACAATCCATGAAAACATAGTATTGAGAATAAACAGAAAATCTTATACAACGTAAAGTGCACTTCCAAAAATTTCTCCATCAAGAGCTGCCCTTTCAAGGGTATCTGTTTTTCCCATAACCTTCTCATCATTTGATATATATACCTTCTTAATGTTCTTAGGTGTAATTATCCTTCCCTTTTAATCGTTTGTTTAGGGTCTACACTTTCTCAATGTCTTTTAGTGTAATTATCATCATCATACATTTCTTATTGAACGGGTCTACACTTTCTCAAAGTCCTTTGATATAGTTATAATTCCAAAAGTAATTTAGTAACAGTATCGTATTAATATAAAATTCATATATCATTTCACGTAACAATACTATAACTCCCATGAAGTTTTAAAGATAATCATCGATAAATATGCCATGACTACTTACGTATAAGTTTAGGCTCAAGTCACACATTGCATGATTTTCTAATTTGGTTTGAGATGTTTTAACATTTATATGCAAAAAATTTTTTCGAAGCAATAGCACTTCATACATGCTTGATAAAAATAAATAAATAAAGTGCTAAAACATTTTTAATAAAAATACCATATTAATTAAACCTACTTACCTCGATACACAAAATACCAATTGACAAAGATAATTGTATTACTCAGGACCTAAATGATGTTAACCAAACGTAAACACAAACTCACCGTAAAATCAAACCCAACGTAACATCAATTGAACGTAAAAACAAGCCTAAAATAATACTAACTGTCACTGAACGTAAAACCAAATTCAAAACACGTTCGCCCATGGCTTATAAATTAAAGGCATACATGTAATGACACATGAAAGTGTATCCTACTATATGAGTATTTTGGCTTATGGAAAAGCATGTAGAGGAGAGTCAAGCATATTTTGCACTCTGAGAAATTGCATGATCATCAGTACTTTATAAGGAAACCCATTGTAAGGATTTGTTTCTTAAGAATTTAATCTCGTAACCCATGTTTTCATTATTCCAGAATCTCAGAAACAATTGTCTTAAATTTTATCAAGATTGAACCCCTTAAAAAACTCAATGATAAATCTCTTATTTCATAAATTACTAACAACTAGAGATTTCAACATCTACCAACCAAACAGAAATCTACATCACGTTTAACACTACTCAAAACACCCAAAGCTCCAACCCCCCACCCCACCGACTAGTTCTTCCTATCAAATTCACTAGAAAACCCTCTTCATTTTGTAAAACCAAGACACGATCTTCCAAAAATTTCACAAAATTCTAAATCATTTAAATTTTTGCATTATCAATCTAAAAAAAATTAGAATATTCACAAGTTCACAAGGAGAAAATTATAAATATATATATATTTTAAATTCAAAAGCTCAACTTATAGGTGAAATAATTTATAGAAAATAGAAACACATACAACTTATTAGTATAAACATATTAACCAAAGAAAAGAGATAAGAGGCTTACCGAAATCGTTCCGGTTGAAGAAATCTTGAAAGGGAAAATAATATTTTGAGTGAAGAGAGATGGTAAAACTCAAAATTGATGAGTTGGGTGCATTGGAAAGCTTCGAGGTTGCGGGTATTTATAGGACAAATACCATTAATTTAGGGAGGAAATTGATGGTCGAAACTAATGGAGCTACATTACGAACGACAACAACGTAAAAAAAAAAAAAAAGAATGGTTGGCGGCGCTCAAATCTTCTTGAGCTACTCGACACTGTGATCAGATGTATCAATTTTATGGGGATTTAAGAAAGAGAGATAAATTATTTCAAAAAAAAAAAAAGAAAGAGAGAGAAACGTGGGTGGTGCTGCTGGAATAAGGGAGGAGGGATGGTTGTAACGTGTAGGAAAGAAAATAGAGGACAAAAAAGGGTTATGTGAGTAAGGCGCTATACATTTCAGGAATGAAAATAATAAGCCCTCCGTTTCACTTAGGTGTATCAGCCAAATGTTTTGTTTTCAACATGGGCCTAAGAAGAACTATTGGGATAGACTATTATAATCTATGGGCTTGAGACTTTTCTACAAAAAACATTATTGGGTTAAGTATTATCCCGACAGCCCTCACTTTCTTGCTATAGATGTGGATGAACAAGGCCTTCTCCAAGTATTGTCTTCCTGTGGTGCAAGTATAATAGACCAACCCTAGTGGAGGATAGGGAGACCAAAGGCAGGTGATACCATCAAGAGTATACGCTCTCATGCCAGGAGAAGTGGATGCAGATGCCCCAGAGACTCAAGCGGCAGATGTCGTCACAGGTACTATGCAATGTTTTGAATACCGAACCGAAAATCGTATCGATCAAGACACTGGAATGAAATATTTCGATATTGGTACTGTTTCGGGATAATCGATATATGAATAAATTATATATATAAATATATAAAAATTATATTCTAAAATAATAGTCTATATATGAATAAATTATATATAAATACATATATATATAAATTATAAATAGTCTAGTCTGAATTGGGGGTCAAAAAATAAGCTTGTAGTTTGAAAAAATGAAAAAAAGAAAAAGAAAAACTGAAGGCCGAAATATAGGTCAGTACAGGCCGAAATTGAGGCCGGTAATGGCCGGTATTTGGGCTGGTATGAAACATATATGGTACTTGTACCGGCCCAGCCACTGGTACGAAAAATTTCGACCGTACCGACCGGTACGGTATGAAATTGAAAACAGTGGTACCAGGTACCAACCTCAACCAGCTAGTTAGTAATTTTAGGGGTGGAGAGTAAAAAGGGAGTTGTTTGGTCTTCTCAAGGCGATTTAGAGTGTTTCAATGCTGTGTGAGTGCTTTATTTGACTCGGGTGCATTCTAGTAATTTGTATCCACAATGTTCTTTAGAATAAGTGGCCTTTAGGTAGAACCAATGCAACAAAAGATTTCTGTTGCACTACCAAACAGAGAAATGGTATCCTGCACCAAGGTGGTTGCAGATTGTCACTTTGAAATAGGAAGTTATAATGGAGGCGAATGTAAGAGTGTTTGACCTATTGGGATTCAATGTTATCCTAAGCATGGATTGGTTATTTATGTATTTTGCGACTATAGATTATCAATAAAAGATGGTTGGGTGGGTGGCGGGGCTCTACCCACCGTCACCCTGCCCAGCAGGCGTGGGCAACCTATAGCCCGCCATGCGGGTGAGAAACAAAAAGGGTGAGGCGGGGTTCCCCCCCTCCCCAAGGTGGGCCTAAGCCCAGCCCAAATCCTATATATATATATATATTTATATACACACACATTTATATTAAAAAAAGAGTTCGTTACCAAAACAATGTCATTTTGGTAACGATTTAAAAAAAAATGAATGCCAAAACGATATTTTTTTTTGGGGGGGGGGGGGGGGGG